>NW_023998523.1:7664-106527 GCF_014805625.2 Glossina fuscipes
TAACTACTTTAAGTATTTTAATTACCTCATAAAGTAATCGCGCATTTCTTTACTCTTCAAGTTCTCCACAATTTTTTGCCCAAGTGTTGCCGCCTTTTTTTGTGACATTTTTTTTTTATTTTTATTTTTTTGGTTTTTCTTTTAATTTATTATTAATTCTTGTACGAAGTGCACTGATTTAAATTCGGGAAATTCGGTCGGTTAGTAGTAAAATTATTTATAATTTATTCAGGTTTTCTTTCTATTCTATTCTTATTTTTTTTTTTGTTTCTGTTTTCTGAACAATCAGGCGTTTCAAGTTTTATAAAATTCCAGCGTATAAGCAAAAAAAAAAAAAAAGCAAAAAAAAAACTGCCTCACTTGTTGAATAAATAAGATAGTGTTCCGTTATAGTTGTTGCTGTTGAGTGAATAAAAGCTTTCAATGTTTGCGTGTGTATGTTGCGTGTGCATTTATGCGCATGTAATAGATGGTGTCTGCAAATAAAAATTCAAGTTTATTAACATCACGATTTTGAATAGTATCTTAAAAGCGCTTACCTTTTTTACTTTTTTTTTTTTTTTTTTTCTTATTTAATAAAACAAGCAAACGAACCAATGTTTATGTAAATTTTTACAATTTTGTTTTTTTTCTTTTTATTTTTTATTCAAATCTCCAGTTATATAAAATATTGTCACTTATTTGTTAAGAGTAGAATGCGTAACCGAAAATGATTACACGAACTGACCGCAAACACGCGAAACACTCCACTTGATAGCCTAGCAAACGAACGAGACTGATTGAATTAAGTGAACAAGTTGGAGAAAAACCAAAGCAAAACATAGCACAACCATATGTTAGCGTTGTCAAAAGCTATACAAAAAGCACATAAATACAGTAAACTTAATACTGTTTCTACCACTATTTAAACGACTGTTTCTCTCTTATTCTGTTTTAAACGAATCTCGCATATCTCAATAGTTTTTCATGTTTTCTTGCGAGCGATACCTAAAAAGAGCCGTCCAAAAAGAGCTTATAGCCAGGCATGAGCTTGAGCCACCTTTTCTGTTGATCATCTTTAAGAGTTTATTATCGCTTCAATTAATTCAGATTTGTTGGCATGAAAAAGTTATCTTTCAACGCTTTTTTGCTTTAGGTATTACAAACAACGTTTAGCCCAATAGCTTAAGTTAGTTCTAAAATGTAAAACCTTTTTAGCCGTTACGTATAAATACAAAAGCAAAAAAAAAAAAAGAAGGGAAACCTTTAATTAATTTGAATTGTTAATGTACGATATGCACCGGGCAAAAGAAGGCAATATATTGAGGGTGCCTGCCACAACTTTTATCGAATGAATTTCTAGTATTAATTTTTATTTTTACTTTCACTTTTATTGCAAGTTGCATTCCCAACCGGTATTAGTAAAGGCACTTTGAGTTTGCGCGGATGGGTAGTCATACAGTTTTCTTATATCAAAATTTTCAGGTAATATAATATGTTAAGTACATCCTGGAACTGCTCCTATCTAAGCTTTTAGTCGGTAGACTCTTTCAGTGTTCTATACAATAGCACATAGTTGTGCGAGTCACTTAAATTATGCAAATACGTCAGCAGTTCAAAGCCCATCCCCAGCGATAAACTTATTTAATAAGTAGCCTCAGACCCAATTCGTATAATATTTCTTTTCGCCGAGAAAAATGAGACAGAGAAGTGGGCAAAAATTTATCAATACTTATTCTCTATCTTATTTTTTAAAATATTTTACGAACGCGAACGCCATGTTATACGAATCTTTCCTATATATGAACGCGTGTTATATATGGGTCTACTGTATATATATATATGTTATGTACTCTATTACTTATGTATTACTACTATACATTATTATTACTATGCCTACTTACATATGTACATATATATATATATCTATATACACATTTTTGATCTTAACTTAATCATATTTGTCCTTTCGTCCACATTGTTGTTAAAAATCCCTGGAAAGTCAAAATGAATACAAAAACTCGAACCTTTGATGTACATAGATCGTTTACTTGCACAGCTCCAGTCTAAAATATAACAAATCCGTAAATGCGTCGTTATTAAGCAGAAATGCAGGAAGACAGTTCCTTGAAAGAAATCAATCTATTACACGTTCGCTATTAAAAGAAGATTTTATTTAATATTTACATACATGACAAGAATTGCATAAATCTCGTTTACATAAAATTTTCTGTTTTTCTTTATTACACATACATATTTATTGTTTCACGAATTTAAGCAGAATTTTGCTCAGAATAGTGATATCTAAGAAAACGTATGCCTTGGATCGTTTGTACGTTAACGTTAGTAAAATGACAAGCAAATAAGAGCAAATTTCTCGGTTTAACTCGCAAAGCAAAACGCATAAATGCCGATGAATATAAAATCAGAGCTGGAAAGAAATAATAATCAAAAACACTAAAGTAATACTCCATCATAAAATTGCCTTAAGCGCGAGACAAAAAAATGCTATAGAAACTAACTAAGCGAGTTGGGGGAGATACGTCTTTCTTTAAATGATTATCATTTTGTTATCCTTAATTAGCATAACAATGTTTTTTAAAGTCAATCATCCAACGGACATTAAAGAGTGCATTCAGATGATAATATGTCTTAAGCGGAAAACACTTTTAACAAATATGCTGAGGATGTGAACTAAGTGGGCTTGGGGAGATAGGTCTCTTTTCGAATAATGATCGCTTGTTAAGTGTCACATTTTGTTTTCCTTAAACCAGTTTACTTATTAAGCTTCTTTTATACATGAAATAAAAGTAATAAACTTTTGACAGATAACTTGAAAAAAAAAAAAAACTTGAAATAAGAAAAGGGAATCATTCTATTAGACTTCAATAAAATGTCTTTTCTTCTACGCAATATTACAGAAAGCAAAATAGCTGCTCGCATGTTTCCCCGGCAGTGGTTGACTAAAGACGATAAACACGTCAGTGATATTGACGAGTCTTCAAGAGTTAAAGCTTTAGTATTTTTCTGCATGGATTCTGCATGGAAGGTCTAAGGGCGCAAGCAAGTTCCTTCAAAGCACTATATTATGTAAGAAATGATGAAAGAACCTTATACAGACCCTTTAGCCAAACGAGTGTTATTATGGTTTACTTATAACGATTAAAATATTTTCAAATGACGTTATATATTCATTAGCTTAAAGAATACTTATCCCGATTTGATTTTTTCTATTATTCTAATTGATAGTAATTAAGAAACTTACCCAAAGTCATTTTGCCAGAAATCAATTTGGCATCTTTTTGAGTGTCAGCAATCGCGGCCAATGGAATTCCCCATGTAACTACTGGACCCCAAAAATGCGTACTATTGTGCAAGAAATTATATGTCAAGCATATCATGCTTTTATAAAATGGCTAACTCACCTCATTAAATATTGACGCATTTCCTTGTTGGTGAAATATTCGAATATTTTTCGGCCCATACCCCCATTTGACGACATATTTTGCTATCTTATGTCTGTGAATCTTCGAAACCAAACAATAACTGTTGACCAATTAAAGTGAATCGTATTCAATAAAGAGAAAATACAAAGTGAAGCACGAAAAATTTTACACTCGTAACGAAACCGTACATTAAAGGTTTGTAATTTTATTTTTCAAAACTTTTCAAAAAAAAAATTTTCCGAAAATTTAAAATATTTAAAGGAAAAAAATTTGAAATAATGAAATGAAAATCAACAGAGAAATATTCAAAATAAAATAAATGTAAAAGTGTTGTTAAACGCAATTTCTATTTTTATTTTTTTTTTTAATAAATGATGTACATAATAGAAACACAGAAATATAATAGAGAGTCCTGCAATTGTTTATGGACGAATTCAGGTCGATTAAATATAATCTCAATTTTTCGCAATAATGACGAAAGTGCATAGGAAATCCATAAAAATTGCTTATATATTAAAAATTAACATCATTCTGTCGCAAAAAATTAAGTCTTTACCGAGATTTTCCCTGCAAAAGAAGATAGTTAAGCGCTTATCGTGTACTGGGTCTGTGCTCAGGTTGAATGACTAATGCAGCGCTTTTAGCGCAAAAAATTTGTTGTGCTACGTAACGGTTTTCCGTAATGTTAAGTTCTCCTATATTTATTGCATAAGCGCTTTTGTGCAAGAATTTGCATCGGACTAAAAAAATGTATCATTCATCGCGGGCTTTTTGGAAAGAACTCATTTTAACATTTAATTTATAGACTGATGAAATACCAAAATGGGAGTCAAAAAGATTTATTTTTTTATCTAAAAAAATATAGATTCGGGATACAACGAATCGAGCTAACCTCTGAATAGGAAATGTTGCTATTAATTTTTTTATTAAAAAATTTCAAGAAAATAGATAAAGTTTGATCTCTGCATAGACACGTGTTATGTATTATCGGCGTTACAATAGATAATTGTTAAGCTGCGCCTTATGTGCCCAAACATGTCAATGTACAATTTTTGCTTCAAAATATCTTAAAAATTACGACTTGCACATTGAACACAAAAACCCAAGACGGACAGATGGTTAGAAAAGTTCAGATCGTTGCAGAGAGTGATCCTATATTGATTAGTATAATGAAAGATGGGTGGAAGGAAAATTTTAATGCCGTTTGATCACAATAATGTTTTGCTAAAGTAAAATAATTAAAAACACTACAAGGGATCATGGGCTATCATTAAATACCGTACATCACTTTGCAGTTATTCATATAACGTTTTTTGAAAATAAGGCTTTTTGTGGGATGTGATCGAAAAAGTGGCTCGATTCCAATCATTTTCAATTGCCTTCCTGCTTTCCCCAAACTACGTCAATGTATCAAATTTCATCAAGACGTATTAAAACTTATGGCATGTCGGTTGAACAAAAGAAAACGAGACGGAGAGCCAATGATTCTGAAAGCGACTCCAAATTGATTGATATAGTAAAGGATGGATCTATCCCAAATGCTTCTGTGCGTTGCATACGTCCGCACAAATATACCCTTGCATCATATGTGGGGTAGGGTATTTTAGCCAACTAGCACGAATTTTTTTGTTCGTAAATTATTAAGTTTGTACTTTTGTTTGTCGTTGTTGAAGATCTCTCTGGTACTAATGAGAACCTATGAAAAATCGATAAGATTTGAATTTAATTGTCGTTCGTTTAACGTTACGCAAAAGGGTGTACAACTTTGCTAAATTATAGCTTGGACATGTTGAAAAAATTGCAAAAATACAACTCTTCTAAAATTTATTTTCTTTTATATGTTAAGCAATAGTTTTTAAACTGTATAACAGAAATTACTTTAATGATATGTTCTCTTATTCGCAAAAGTCAAAAGAGTGAAGCGCGAAGCTTTTGTTTTTAACATGGCAAAAAAGAGGATAAAAAAGTCCTTGGACCAAAATAATGAAAATGAAACCGACAGTAGCGTTATATACAAGAGCATCCGTATATTTTAGTTTGTAACTCGCGAGCGTTAGTGAAGGTTGTTGGAGAAGTGTAATTCGTTTTGTATAAGAAATATAAGAATTAATTAATTAAAATGAATTGTGTGGTCTTTTAAGAAGTCTGTGTCTGCGTGTGCGTGAGTGTGTGCGCTCATGGCTGCGAGAGTAAGAATTTAGATGCCCAAATAGAAAGAAGAAAAAACAAAAAATATGAAAATAAATTATGTGTTTTTGTTATTTTTCCTGATTATGAATAACATCACAAAAAAAACAAAAACAAAAAAAAATTCATTCATGAAAATTGCAAAAGTTTTTTACACAAATTAATTAAAATAAATCTTACACCACCAACGCCCTATTAGGAATGTAAAGTTATATGTTGTTGTTGTTGTTGTTGTGTTCCTTTTTGCTATTTCTTGCAAACGTGCCGTTTCATGCTCTTGTATTTAGATACATATATGTTTATATATGTATATGTATATATATATATATATATATAGATGTGTGTATGGTTAGCTTGCTTTTATGTGTATTTGAGAGTGAGTGCGTATGAGTTGAAATGAAATCAAAAGCAGATAACCCACCCTGTGATATGTGCGCTAGTGTTGTTATTGTTGCGTATATGTGCTTTCTTTTCTATTACATTTTTTTACTTTAGTCCCTCTGTAAAATCCCATATAATACAAACAAACCTACCAAGCAATTATGTTAAGAAAAAGACGAAAGGCTATAAAAACATATAAAAGCAAAATAATATAAAGATGAAGAAAAAAAAAAATAATAATAATAAAAAGAAAAGGAAAAATAGGAACAGTCGCCCACACCCCAAAAACGATAAAATTAATTATTTTTTTAAGAGTTATTTGATGAAGAGAAGCACAAAGTAACTCCTTGTTGCGTGTTTACATGCGAGGAAAACTTCTATTTAGGATTTACATTTGAATCTTTAATAAAAACTTTGAAATTTTTTTTTTTTATTTTCTTTCATTAAGCGAATGGTTGTTGATTTTAATGTTTATTATTATCATTATTATTATTATTATTATTATTTGTTTTTTTCATTTACTATTAGTTAGAAAGCCGCTCCCCAAATAGACAAAAATAAACTAACAAAACTTTCACCAGCATTCATCAAGCACAAGCACGCATACAATGAAAATAATATGACAACAGAAGAATGTCGCAATGAGAACTAAGTTGAAAGAAAAAAAAAAAAGCAATATTGCGAAAAGAAAAGGAGCATCCAAGACTATCCATTTGTACATATAAACTAAAATGTCGCCATCAGTAGCAAAATAAATAACGTGTTGTGTATTCGCATAATGACGCCATAATAAAACTAAAAAAAAAAAAAAAAAACACGAATCGTTAGAAAGAAAGGCAAAAATTTTTGTTTTGGAAAATTTCATAAATTTTACAAAATTTTTGTTTACGCCAAATGTGTACGTGTTCTCCAATACGAAATGTTTTAATGAAAATTTTATCGTTCTACACAAACGTGCGTATAGACATACATGTCTACACGTAAACACATATATTTAATATTCAAGCCAGCACTTAACGGTTTAGTGCTACTTCTAAACGTTTATTTATCCCGGTGTGTTTTGATATTATAATACATAAAAAAAAACATCTCTGAACCAAATTTAATAATAATTAATTTTTTTGTTTAAAATTTTCCCAAAAGCGTTGATTTGATTTACATTTTAAATATCTGTAATAATTTTAATACACATATTAAAGCTATGCAGCAACACTTTGCTTTTCATATGCATTTATTTTTTTTGGTAGCATATTTTTAAAAACCGTTACTTGAAAGCCGATCTTTGCTCAATGTTTTCTAAATTCAGAAAAATTTTTCTTAACCGATATTATGATATACATATGATTAGAAACTATTAAGTAAACTTAATTCTTTATATAGTTACAAATCTTATGTTGTGGCTACTGTGACCATGAAGGTAAACGGTGCGCCAAAATGGTTTAATATTTTTATATCCTATATTGCGGTAGGAGGATATATTAAGTTTGTCCGAATGTAAGCAACTCATAAACGTCCTTGAGATAAACCCATTTTTTTATTGTACCGATCGCTTCGTAGTCATTTTCAGAGGCCTTCTGTCTGTCTGTCTGTCCGTCTTGTGTTTTTTTCTTGTCCTTGTTTTTTTCTTGAATAGTTTGAATCGGACGAATTTGCTTTCACTTCTAGCTTAGCGTCTTACTTTGAAAACTGCATTGTGCTGCAGGGTATTTAATGGTAGCTCTATTATGTTCTTATTTATTTTGTTTTACTAAAATAGCGTTATAGCATTATAATAGCAGATCAAAGGGTAATAAAATTTCCAGTGTAAATCGTGTGAGCTCGTCTAAATGTCTTGTCTTCTTAGGTTTGCAGCATTCTAAATGACAATTGCTCCCAATTTCGCGCTAAATTGAACTTTTGAACAATTGAATTGAGCTTTTCACCCCATAGCGTGCGAGATTTTCCCGTAAGGGTTTTTTCAATTTCAATAATAGTCGATAGCATTGACACTATCCACAAGCTTAAAGAGACAACGTGAGGCTAACGTTAAATAAAGGAAAAAATAGATTGCGAAAAGTTATGCAATCAACTTCTGATTAAAAAAGTCCCGAAGTACGAATTTAGTAACTGAAGGAAAACTATTTCGAATGAGAAGGCACGTAGCTTAGTCGCTTAGACACATAACGCTTAAATTATATCCCTTCTTAATTCTTTAATTTCACGACAGCTGTTATTTGTCCTACTATTTATTGATCACATAACTACATATTGATTTGATAATTGATAATGGCCTCCTTATGGATATATACATCACGTTTTACTTTTTTCCATGTCCGACAATACGTTATACATTTCACAAAAACTCATATAGTGACTTTTCGAGAGCGAAAATGAAGCGCTTAATTTATTTAAAATTTAATGTTTCCACGAAATTTTTAGGGCGGTACGTTGATAATACTTTCAGATACTAACTATTATAGGTAACTAAATAATGCTAAACGTATTTATGTAAAACTTATATGATTATGGAGTTATGGGTATGTCTTTTAACTTACAAGAATATAAATGCATAACGTACAAAAACGTACTTGTTGTGATAAAATGCAATAGTATTCTTTCTTGATCCATCGAAAATATAGCTTATATCTGTTATCTTTGAGAAAAGTTTGCAATTTCGTACATTTAGGAACTTAGTTTTCACTAAATTGTATGTTGTTTGGTAAAAAAAAAAACGTAATAAACCTTATCCAAGATATGCTACTCGGATTCAAAGAGAGTAAAAATGTCCTCACAGTTAGTATAGCGGCTCGCTGCTAGAGCGAGGTTAACACCTTCTCCATTGGCTCCAAGCGATTTTCGATAATTTTTATCTTCTAATAGCAACAGCGAAAGAATTCCAACATCGTACATGTGAGAAGTAAAAGCATCGGCAGATAGAGATAATCTTTGAGGAGATGAGAATAAAATAAATATATTCGTCTGCTTATTTCAATTGCAAATACTCCTGGAGAGACGATCCGAAAAGAAAAATGTAAATGACAACATAAGCAGAAATATTGTAAAGGCTAAAGGACCCTAGCAGCCCTGTAACTGATCTTCAATGCGTATTTTAGAATGCAAGTGACTTGCTAACGAAAGCAATGTAATTTCTGCTTTCAAACGATTTTATTGACAGGTGGAAACATTGAAATATTCATTGCAATGACAAAATTCTACAGATTCCGCTTCATTTATACTATGTGCGTATAATGTATACGATTTGACTTAATATCACTGGAGTTTTAATATCGCTTTTATTAACATTTCAAACGAATTTGTGATATAATTGGAATTGTGACCGCTTTGGAAATTAAAAAAAAAAAAAAAAAAATGGAAATAAAATAAAACAAATGTGGCATATTTAATTTGAAATGTATTCGAAATTCGATTATCACACTGTCCAAAATAATTACGAATTTCTAAAAAGCACTCAATATCACATACATGAATGGACAGGTAAATGTTATTTCGTATGTAAAAAATTTGTGTAACATATAACAGGGTTATGGGATTTGCTGTTTGTTTGAGTTACGGAATTATCCGAAATTTTTTTCCATTTGCTTCATAAATTCTCATCCGGATTCCAAAGCACAATTATCAACTCATCCGCCATATTTAAGAGACAGGTTCTTCAAGCTTAAAGCGCAAATGCCTCAAGACTCAATTTTCTACGTTCCCTGCCTATTTGTTTATCTAGTTGTTTGGTAGTCCCTTTGAAATGTTTACAGTATTCGTGGACAGAGACAAACGGATGAAATTAACATCCGAGTCTAAACAATTATTCATATTATAGGTCAAGAATGCAGCTAGAAGACGGAGGCTGCAGGTTTCGAATGTTTAGCAATTTCCCGTATATTCGTTGTAAGCAATTCCCGCTAATTTAAGAAAAAAAGCCAAAAAAAAAAAATATATTATTCCTTAGCATTATGTTCGACTATCACTGCATAACGTTGCCTATCTTATGTCCAATACATCGTATAAATGTACTGATCAAGTGCTTAAATGAACTCGTAGTTTTCCTTTATGATTTCGTAAAAAAAACACCCACAAGCTTTATAAGATTCGAAAATCAATATGTAAATAATAAAATGCATGCATATATATTATGCATATATGTGTTTACCTGTACTCACTTATGCACAAGCACGCATCGACATGCGAGCAAATTTGTTCAATGAATTTTTGTGGAAATCAATGCGATGCACTTACTCTTAGGGTTGGCCTTAACCGAAGGGGCATTGATGAGAGTTTTTATTCGAAATTTCTATTAATATATTGTTTATTTGTTTATTTTTTTTCTCGAGTTTTTTAGTCAGTTCGATATGAAATTTATTATTATTATTGTTGTTTTATTTGAAATAAATAAAAAATGTGCGTTTACTGTAAGATGTATTTTACCTCTGGGTTTGTTAAAAATTGTGTAATTATGCCTATCGCCGGGAAATTTTAGATTTCCTATAAAATATTTAGAACCATTGGGTATAAGAATTGCAGACTGCACCAAAAACATGTGCATCTCTTATTAGCCGCTATATAGCGGAGTCGATTTAGACCTGTCTGTCAGTTTCTTTATTTTGTTTTTGGTGTACTCTACTCGTACGCATTGGTTTCGAAACGAAAGTCGAGTGCGATTTCCCTTTTTTCCCTGTTTTCAATTGTTGTGAATTAATTCGAGCTGCTTTGCGACTCTGCAACGTACAAGTTAAATACGAAGTCGCTATTGCCGTCAGCAAAGCCACTTACGTGCTAGCGTAAGCGTGAGCTTTGTAAATGGCTTACGTGTGGTTTATTTGTGAGTGCTGCGTTACACATTTCCTGGGGAAGTCAAACTGCACACCTCACGATTAGCTGGTATTAAGGCGAATTAAGGCGTAATAACAGCTAGTATTCATTAAAGTGGCATCATTTTTTTGAATTTTTTCAACAAAAAAAAAAAAAAAGGAAAAAACAAAATATTTATTACTGTTCAGGTTTTCACATTCAAAAATAGAAATATGTAAAGAAAACAAGGACAATCATTAGGCCGACTATTGGACACCTTACATCCTACAAAACTGCACATACTGTAGTTATTTACTCGATTTAGTAATAAAGTAGCAAAAATTACACATTATTTCCATGTAAAGGCATTTTTTTCATACCAGGATTCGCCAAACATCAGATGACATCGTCCAAATTTAGCAAACTTAATTCACTTAATTACTTTTTAGTTTCCGTCATAGGTAACTAAAAATTTAACTTTCTTTTCATACAAAGGCTTGCTTATTATGATAACCCCTATGTATGTAGGGGTTTAAGAAACGAACCGACATAATCCAAATTCTCTACCGTTACTTTTTTTGCTAAATTGCTAATACGGACCAATATTCATTATAAAATATTGAAAATTATACCTCCTTCTGAAGATCTCATCAATCATGTGAAATCTTATATGGAGTAAATTCCAAGAAACGAATCAATGTTGATCTAAATTCGTTCCACTTAATTTTTATTTCAAATCACTATCACGAACAAGTTTTCACCGCAAAAACATTAACCAGTAGGCTGCTTTTTGCCCATATAACACACACATACACATTTCCTGAGAATGCTTATATGTGGCGATATCCAAAAAAGAGGCCTACGTGATCCAAATTCGATAAGGTGGACTTCTTTGTCAATGTACAATTATGAAATCAAAAAATTTGCCTCCGATCAAAAATTTCTATATCAATTTAGAATTTCCCAGCAGTATTACTCAGCAAGTCAGTCCATGCTTGTACTAAGATTTTCTAAAATTTCAATATACATATAAAGGGAATGATTAGCACATAAAAAAATTCATAAAGCAAAAGAGACTTGCCCGCAAAAGTTAGAAGATATATATATATATATAGATTTCGATGCGTTAATAAGTATTCGCCAAAATTTCAGCTATCAATACTCACAATTGTTTCTTGACAATCGTTTGAGTGAGTTGCTATGAATAATTCTGATGAATATGACTGTCGTCATAATGTCATAAAATATTTATATGCGGACGACAGAAATTAAGAACGAACTGGAGGCTATGTGTGTGACTGTACAGTGCTTGCTTAATCGTGAACATTCGAGATGGCGAAAAGCTGTAATTATTCACGGAAACATTGCTCAAGTTAACCAAATGGTGTCAGACAATCGCCGAATTAATTACTTCCAGAGAATGTAGTCAGGCGAATGCCTGATTTGCTATCCTATCCAGGATATTCTCTTTACATAAACCACGGCTGTTAATATCCGTTGACAAATCTCTAAGCGCTGTTCCAGGGGGAAAGTTTTGAATCATATGATGAGGTTATCGTGGAGGCTTAAGTGTGTTTAGAAAGTGAAATGAAATTTTTCTGAAAAAATTTTCAGAAATCACTTTCTCATTCGATCTCTGAACAGAAGTAATTTAGAGAAATTTGGTATATTGATGTGCTTTGACCAAATCACGAAACGTTGTTGAAAATGTTTTGAAATGGTTGAGCGCTTCCCTATAACGACCTATTTTGAAAAATCGCTATTTGCAAAGATAGCGCAATTTTTAGAGTTTCGCAACAAAAGTCACTTAATAATAGTATTTTGGCTTTCTAAACCGGTGTTAACATTTTTGGATCAGATGACGCAATGTTTTGAACCTTTTATTCTACTATTCGTTCCTACGAAAAATATATATATATATATAAAATTAACCCTAAGCATTAACCCTGGATAACGTAGGTCCATTTTTTAGACCGCACCATATATATAGATGCCCTCATGAACGCAAACCGTTCTATAGCGACAAGGTCTAGTCGGCGGTTTGTTTGGTCACATTTAAACAGTTAAATACTGTATCATCATATTCTCCTAATATTTTCAGGACAGGATCCATAGTGTTAGACGCTCCGAAAAAGGGGCCTTGAATATTGAAGAACGTTTGGCATTCACAAAGTATGAATTTACTCGTAAGATTTTTTAATTTGAGGAGTAGATTTCTTAAAGATTTATTGGTGTATCGCAATAGTATTATGAAAGACGATTCTTGCTAATATTTTGATTTCGATTTTCTCGACGTTCATTGGATACCGGGGTGAAAAGCATTAGGATTAGCATGAAGATAGTGGGAAGATAGTAGTAGTTCGACTGTTTCCGTCAATTTTCTTCTTAATATTTTTTTCAAATGGTATTTCTTACTTTGTTAATGGTGCTCCAGCTGCAATGTAAGGGGTCTCGAGTAACTTTTATGATTGACAAACTACTCGCTACGCCTCCCGTTTTAGATTTGTTTTCGCAAGCAACGCTTGTGACTTGAAGAATAATTCTATCTTCGACTAAAAATATTAAAGCATTTTCCAACAGGACATGATTAACTTGGGCTTGCTCCGTAGCACCTGCTACCCCGTAGGGTGTTCACTTTTAGAACTTTCTCCAAAAAGCAAGTGCGAATCGTTAAAAAGTAATGAATGAATGAAAAGTAATAATAAAAAATTAATTAATAATAATTTTTGGCTATGATTAATCTTCTAAAGACGAGATTTGGCATAAATTCTTCTCTGCTTGCTACACACCAGAAACAGCAGAAGAGTAGGCTCTTAAAAGCAACCCTAGTTTGAGTCTATACAAGTAAAGAATTGTAATCTTTTTTTTTGGGCAATAATAAGCGCTCCAAAGTCTTACGAATTGTTTATGTAATATTTTAGTAGATAGGAAAAAAAATTCATTTTTCTGTCAAAGCTGCGGCTATGAACACACATTTTTTTGTAATAAATCAGTCAATTTGCACGTATTAAGTAATAACTTTTCAAAGTTTTCTAATGCAATTTTAATTTCCATATATATCTTTCTCAGTAAGATGCAGCAATTAGCTGCAGTAGCTTAAAAATGTTCACTACCAATCTAGCCTAACATTCATATATAAAGAATAATTTTGATAGGTATTTACTTGTGCCATCTATATAAGATGCAGGATGCAAGGTGTTTCATATTAATTTTCAATATGATCATACACCATACACTGCTTATGTTATATCTCTTTCTTTTTATTATATATACGCTTATATTCTCACATTTATTTGAAAAGGAGCAATAAATTAAATTAAGTTTACTATGGTCAATTTAAGATGAGTACGACTAACTATTTTTTACGTAGTATTTATTAAATATTTTTTTTAAAAACTTATCATCATTTGTCTGGCGCAATGAATGCATTTTGAAAACAAAATCTAATTGAATGAATTAATATCAATTGTATGTCGCGTACCGAATAAAACCGAATAAAATAGAATTTAGCAAAGACAAGGGGAAAATTTCACAGCAGTAAAAGGAAAAAAAAAAGAGAAATAACAAACATATAAGAAATAAAGAATTTTTTTTTTTTTTTTTTTTTTTTTTTTTCTTATAATCTCCCGCTAAATCGAAACAAAATACGACACAATTTTGTTGTATTTGGTCGGTTTCTAAATCAAATCAAGTGGTTTTTTATACAAGATTACCCGCGAATCTTAGTTGAATGATGGATTTTCGTCGACAGACAACAATTTGCTTTTCTTTATGTATTTAAGCGAGAAGAAAAATTTCATACAATTGCTTTTAATAATAAAATCGGGAGCAGAATAATGGCATGGAAAGGGAACGGAAGGGAAGGGAAAAAGAATTTCTAAGAGACATCAAAAACACAAACACACACGCATACATATTTATATTACAGAGACGCAAGCGTATGTACGCATAGATGATTAGAGGTAAAAGAATTTTGTAATGTCATCATCATATCTGAATTGAAAAAGCGTTCACTTTTAAGCTCGAAGAACTGATAAAAATGCAAATGACTCAAATTCGTTTTTAAAGTCACACCAAGAGAATAAGCAGAAAATCGAGTATCCATCTTTTAAACTGCGCGTGATGGATCTATTTTACATATTTGTACATCTTTACATATGTTAATGTGAATGCATTTGCAAAAAAAAAGTGTGACAACAACGACAACGACAACGACGACAACGACGACGACGACGACGACGACGACGACGATATTTAATTCATTTGCATGCAAAATGGTTGCGGGTGTCTGTTTGTTTTTATTTAGGATGTATGTATATATATATATGTGGCAGGAGCTATTGCCCATAGCAGTGATTGCGATAAATATCATACATACACACACACACACACATACAAAGAAAAAAAAAAACAGAAGCAAATGATTGACTTCAAACGGAATATATGAGTGTTTGTAAGTGACTGTGATTGAAGATTTCAATGATATCTTTTATCTTTCCATTATCTACCCAGCATGAATGCATTCAGTATGCATGTACGTGAGCGCGTGTATGCTTGTATGAGTGCTATTGACAATTATTGTTATTCTACAATAAGTTTTTAATACTTTAAGAAATTTTCCATTTTTAGTGTGAAACTTACTAGCTTGCCATCGAGTCGTGTTTTATGCACATACACATACAATATTTTTTTTATTTTTTTTTTTGTCTAAAGCAAAAGTAAAAACAATTTCTATCTCATTTGTGTATTTTCTTTAATTATTTCTTCTAGTGTGGAAAAGCAGAGTTTTGAAAACTTATTAAAAAACCAAAAAAAAAACAAAAAACAAAAAGAAACAAAAAATAATAAAAACACAAAAACTTATCAAATCTGGATATATGTTACTCTCTCATTTAAAGTAAATAGAAAACTTTTTTTCTAAAGTCTTAACTTTAAAAAGCAATATTGAAAAGTTAACTAACTGCTAATCAAAAGTAATGCAATAAATTTTTGTTTAAATAACTTATTTACGTTAGAATGGATAAACGCCATGATAATTGAATAAAGCGGCCGCATTTGGGGTGATGGTGAGTTCTTACTTACTTAATGTACTTTTCTTTTTTGATTGTATTTTGCATTTAGTTAATTATTTTATTAGAGAGAGAGAGAGAATATTATTTCAATTTTGGCGGAATAATTTTTAAAATTTAGCAGCAGTTTGCAATTTATTGCGTATCTGCAACAATTTTATTTGTTGTCTACATTTAGGTGTTAATTCCGTCATTCATTGCTAGAATACATTTTGGATATTCCAAAAAAAAAATACTCAGCTCTGACATCCTTTAGGTTAATTCAAACCTACCCAAAATGGTTATTGTATTTTTTTAAATATTTTTTGATATAATGGATCGCTAAGAGAATATCCTCTGTTCGTGTAACGTGATGACGGCGACAAAAAAGTAAGGAAAGAGAAACAAAGGATGGAACTTGAAGGCAATGAACACAGCTTAGTGAGTGTTTGCCAAAGTAAAGTCTATCCCGCTGAGATTTGAACCCGCGAGGACTGGATCACTAAGCGCAATTCTTACCTATTCGCCTACAGAGGCTTTTGCTTCTAAATGCATGAAAATTCCTAGAAATAACATAAATTTTCAATTATACCGTTGGTCCGTCCCTCGTATTTGAAGTTATCAAAATCTTGAAAGTAGACAATTACTGCTAAGTCGTATTTCGTTGTCACATTGATTCAGTCCGGCCGAAATCATCTCTGCATTCGCGGGAAAATTTTGAAGTCGTCAACGTGACTAATTCAACAATTGAAACATAAAAGTAAAATTTTCATTGACAGCCGACGGTTTACGGTACACATTAATCTGAAATTAAGTTTGTCTGTAAACGCTCAGGGTGAATATTATAGCGAACTGTCTAATAATTCATCCACGATGTATGATAAATGTCTAAATTCTTGATTACTTGACGTTAACGAATGGTTCGAACGAATGCTCTGCATTGCAATCTTCAGTTCAATCTTTCTATTTTATCGTGAAAAATTGCTAAAAGCAATTAAAGAAATAAGCACCAGGAGTGTAATGCATAAGATGCGTTACTATGCCTAACATTCCGATAAGATGAAAATTCTTTGCTTATTTGCTTTGCTTCATTGCATTAAATATTTTGCGCATAGCCTCACACACCTTTCAGCGGCATCGCAGTCAAATCAACTGCGTGCCGGTGTAGCAAAAATTGTATATATAAAAAAAAAAAAAATCTCACGCTTTAGTTCCTGCAAATCCAATCCATGATTTACAAATTCTTAAATAGATTATAAAATGTGTTTTATTATATCGTAGCAGCCTGAGAGCTCACTATACTTTTATGATATTTAACCAGGACCATGAAAACAATTTATTACCACTGACATGCCTGTCTCGTCAAACAATGCTTTCAAGTGATTTCTGGTTTCATTTTTTTTTTTTTTTTTTTTTTTGTTTATTACGTTATTTTCTTATTTTATTATCCATTTTTCTTCCGTACTTTAAGTCCTTTTATGTATCAATTTTCTAATTCTGTTGGTTTTTCTTCGCTTTCAATCCTTGTGTTTTTCTTTTTGCAATTCTCTTATTCCATCACCAGCTTTTTTAATTTCTCTTACAAAGAGTTTTTTTTTTTCTTCTTTTATTATTTCTCTTCAGCTTAACCTACATTTCGTGCAGTTAGTGCAGTTATGGGGCACGGCGTATTTATTATTATTATTATTATTATTGTCTTGGGTTATAATTTCTACATATTTTTCTTTTATTCATTTTCGAAATGTACAATATTTGCTTATTGCGTATCGGTTATTCCCGATAAAATTCAAAGTGCCTTGTAATTGCTTTCTTTATCGCTAAAAATAACTTTATTGTTAGCAGAAATTTATTTGTTATTAAAATGCAAGGACATTAAGTGCCATAATTCTGATCATAACATAATTGCTATTATATGCATGCTTCAACAATAGTATAACACTATATATATAATGTATATTTTTCTCATTTTGCTTTTAAAGCGTGTCAGATACACTTTTGTGGGTCCGTATATGTCTTTAATCAGGATAAAAACCGACCCCTGTTTGCCTTATTATGTGTTGAAGGCGTCAGCACGATCTCGAAGCTTTGGTTACAAATCTTTTCTCACACTTACGTTAGTTAAGTTCAATATCGATTAAACCAGTTCATGCGTATGTCTAGTCACAATTAACGAAAATTCAGAATTTTCCTTCTTTTTTTTTTTTTGGAAATTCAAGTTAAGACATCGTTATGGAACAGAACGGGATAGTATCCATTATTTACTGATCTTATAGCTGGAGCAAGTATCTTCACAAAAATGTAGGAATTTTTTTCAAGTCCTCGATTTGCTGTTCAAGCAAAAAACAAAGGCTAAAACAATTGACAAAAAAAAAAACGAGAAAATTCCATTATTTTGAAGTGTACTTATTGCTCTATATAAAATATAATTGGAATGGTCACCAAGGACAGCGAGTTTCTATCACTTTGTTCACTAAATTTGGCTTTATTTCAGCAATAGCGCGATCAAATTTCCCTTTTACAGAATGAATGGAATCTGGTTTAATAATGTAGATCAAAGGCTTCAAACCATCCTTGAAGAAATGGTTCAAAGGCGGCCTTAGAGGCCACTTGAGATAGGAATTTTTTGATATTATTGCTTCAGCAAACTTATGACGCAATAAATCGATTGATTGACTTGCTTTTTAGTGCTCATAAAACATTCGTTAACATTGATCTGTAGAGATCTTCATCTTTATTTTCAATGCATTAATCGAAGATGCCGCTAACTCGAAACCTGAACTAAACGGTCACTTCTACGGAATGTAAGCAAAAGGATAAGTCCGGAGTTCGGAAAGATGGTTTTGTTGGAAAAGTTCCAGCACATGAGCACAGTTGCTTATATAAAATATTGAAATAATTCCATAAGCGTTCTTGAAGCATTTATACTTCTATAACAAAATTGGAGGTCTTACAGAACCGAACTAACAATGCAAAGACGATTTTGATATTTAATGTATTAGTTTGGGGAAAAAGAAATCCATTATTAATATGTCAAGAAGGAACGGAACCATAAACTCTATACCCAACCTATCATTATAATAGAAGAAGAAAGAAAAAAACAACCAGTGAATTCGTTAGTGTATAAGACAAACGTTATTGGATAGAGATTTTATGAAAAGTTAAAATGAGCGTAAATAACTTAATGCTTTGGACTAAAACTTAAACTAAAAACTTAAAATCATTTGTCATATATGTTAGAGTAATAGTGCTCGGTTCCTAAACGAGAGTTATAGCAAAGTTAGTAGGTAAATATTACGAATACAGGAGAACGGATATCAAAAAAAATGCAAAAACAAAATTTATCGATCCATGAATTGTAAAGTTCACTTTTGGAAGGGAAACATGATCTGTTCGCTTGCACATTTGCGTGCAAATTGCAGTAACCTGTAGTCTCATACGAATAATATCGTGTTAGCAGTGAGTTAGTATAGTTGTAAGAGTGGGAATAGATAGAATATAGTTGATCTCTAGCGCATAGGTATAAGTATTCTAAAAGATTGTACACGACAGAGAATAGAATATTTTAGTGGCTGCATATATAATGAACACAAAAGTTGGGCCTTCAATCAATCGTAAGTGGCATCATAAAACAAATTATTGCGTTCTAGATGACGGACCGTTTTTTGCATCTGCCTAAGTCTACGAGTGGTATGCGCGTCTTAAGGATGGCTACAAAGTCATGAATGGTGACTAATACGATCGTTAATTTGCAATTTGCGATAACCAAAAATGAATGCGTGAAAAATGAAGTTTTCATTGAAGCTGGGAGAAAGGATATTAGACACTTTGAAAATATCAGTCTATCGCATTTTGGCCGGAGAGAGATATCTTTTAACACTTCGTTTCTGGACATACAAGCTTCTTGATCGATTACTGCAAGTGATTTTTTAATCAAGAATTTCGTAAACAATAACTCGTCTCTTCTCCAGCGTCCTGTGATTTTCACCTATTAGAAGATATGCATTTGCCGATAAAAGGAGAGCGTAGCTAATACATCAAACTTGCTTCTCGAGAAGATCTCTACACACTCCCTACTACTTAGTGCATCGGCACCTTTATTGAACATCTAGAACGTAGTATTAGACCTTTATCAGGAGAATAACTTTCCGGATCTTTTTCTTTTTTTTTTTAATCTTTTTATTATTATTGGCTTCTAATATTAATTTACCTAGAGATATAATGTCTAAGACTAAAGTCTTATAGCGCTAGCATTCTAATGCCATTGGCTTTATTAAAAAGTATACTGCGTTTGAGATTTAAGCTCACAACCATTGAACTGTTAGTCGGGATCGTTTGCCTACTGGACCACTCTAGCAGGTCTTTTGTTTTAATATATAGGAAGGAGGAAAAGGGAACGACCGCAATGCAGTGGTGTTTGCACCCAATCGGAACACCCACCATAGCTGCGAACACAGTGCGATTCTTAACTACTCAACTATGCGTCAAGCCGTTGTTTATGTCGATACGCCCCTTTCATGTTACTCTGAGCTTTGAACATTATAATAAGAAGATATGAAGAAGATATGTGTTTAGTCCAGGACATCTTGCTAAATTATAGTTGAGTGTAATTTAATTTAATTAAATTTAACAGCCGCACTCCCCATTGTCGTATAAGTCGCAGCTTACACTTTCACTTGCGATATTATTTTCCTAAGTAAAAAAAAGAGCAAAAAATTTGTCGGATATCAAAAGATTGGTTTTAACTCAACCGTAACCTTTTTATTGCTTTATGAACAAAAAAAAAAAATAAATAAATAAATAAATAAACTTCTATCATAAAGGTTTGTTTGGGTATTTGTGCTTTTAAGAACAATACACTAATAAAACTAAATGTAAGAAGATTTAGTCCTTTTTTATGACTATTATTATTAGCAGCAGCTTACTTGTGGAACTTGTAAATACAGCCAAAGACACATGAATAGTACGCTGGCCAGCAGACGGGTGAACTAAATTGTATATTAAAAGATTTATATAAATATATTAAAAAAAAAAATTGGTTATTAGTAAACTATATAATGGATCACTACAGTGTGGTTTATCTCTAGTTGTATATCTTACCGCTTGACAACCGCACTCCTTGCTTTCAACAATCTCCTAACGTACAATGAAAGGTGTCTTGGACGGCTTCACAGTTCTTTGTGCACAATTTTTGCCCAATTTTTCCTTTAACGGAACTAGAGAGAAAAATCTTAATGGGGAAGTCCCTTAAGTGCCTTAAGAGGAAAGAGAGAGAGAGAGAGAGAGAGAGAGAGAGAGAGAGAGAGGGAAGGATGGCCGCAGCAAATTGTTATAAGTATGCTCTACCGCACTGGGGTTTACCAATAAGGACAGGGTTCTGTGCTGGCGATTACGAAAACTAATTATTTACAATTCGTATCAAATGCTTTGGATCGCGGCCGTCCTTACGAATCCGATTTATTGGCATAGAGGTAAAAGTACACGCCTCTGTAGTATTTATTAATATATCTAAATATAGACACCCTCTGCTCCTTGCAATGCGCTTCTCGACTCCATGTCAGGTGTCTATACACGTTGCGCCATCTTGTCTAACTCCATTAAATTTCTTCTCAGCGCTTCGTAATATGTTTCTCAAGAAATGCATTTCTTTGGTAAGGAGGATGTTACTATTTATTTGTCAATGACTGCACGAGTCTGCTCACTTGAAGACAAGCGTAGTAACACATGTTACATTCACTGCTTCTGAAAAGTTTATTTATGCACTCGATTAAAGGGCTAAAGTAAAAAATACCACAAAAAAAACCTTATATATATATATATTTAATTTTCTATTAGACAAATATCCAGAAAAGTAAAAAAACGATTATTTAAACTTTAAATAGTTTAGCACATTTTTTCCCTTTGGCTTCCTTTTTTGCTTGGTCACATTTGCTGTTCACATTATTATCCGCTGCATCAGTGCAGCCATTATTAGGTTTTCTTGCATTTCAGTTTACGTATATTTAAAGTTTCATTCCGTATGCCATACTAAACATAAAGTTGAGAATCTTAAGTCCGTTATGGTAACCAGAGTAATGCGCCAGAAATCCCTTTTGTATACAATAGTTTGCTAAACAAGCAGCGTTTCTTGTCCTGTGCACGTGTGGATGTAAGCGTTTGTGTGTTGACTAAACATACCACAGGAACTTTTAAATTTTAATCATGATAAAATTTTCGGTAGACAAAAAACCCAACGTAGTATCAAAAAAAAGAAAAAAAAAAAAAAAAAAAAAAAATACTTTTTCAAAGTTTGTTTTATTTTTTCATTTCCTTGCCTCAATGCTCTATATTAAATAATACACATTGATAAGTTGAGGTCCCGTCTCTTTCTCTCCCTGTACGGTACGCAAGATGAAATTGAAGAGTTTTTATGTTGAGAGATGAGACTGAGTGAATATTATGTTATCGCAGCAACTATGCAGAGACAGACATGGATATCGTATCCATATCGTGCATAGCCTTTCAGAACGTGCACACAAGCTTACGAACAACAAAGCGTTACATATATATACTTACGGATTGGCGGTAATTTCGCTTGATATAGATATCCGCAACGTCCATAAGCACACACACACACACACACACACCAGCACATTTATATGTATATACATGCACACACATATACATATTAAATATATAACCATGTCCTCAAACTCGTATTGCTTTGTAATTTTGTTGGCTTATTTTTCGTATCCATGTAGTTTCCGGCATAAACTTTTTCGTTGGTTTTACTATGGGTTGATTTTTCGGTTTGTTTTTTGATGAAGAATGTACTTCGCTTTTGTTCTTTGTTAATATTTTTTGGTTTAATTACGAAATGTTGTTGTTGCAAGTTTTCTTTTGCATTTTCAATTTCTCTTTTCTGGTTTTTGTATTTTTGTACTTTATTTTTATGCTCTGGAAAGAGAACAAAACAATTTCAATTTTTTTTTTTTTTTTTTTTTTTTGCAATCACCATCTCACGGTGTATTAATTTTATCATTCTGAGAACACCTTAGGGGACCTATTAAATTATTTATATTTTTCTCGTTAAAGCGCAAGCTATTGAATCGAATCAATTAACATCCTGATCGGCAGATGTTTTTAATACGAAATTCATTCATCAGAATTTCATTCCATTTCCGTCATTCGTTTACCAGTTATGATGGTTTCAGTGCTTCTGCTTTTTTATTACCGAAACAATGTAAAAATCCATGTTCCGTGTGATGACAGAGTCCTGTCGTTTGATTGGAAAAACCACCTTTAAAACTTAGCGTAGATTTGAAAGATTTTTTCGCGCTAATTTTTCTCCGTCGAAAACAACAACAATTTGTCCACGATTTGCTAATTTCAAAAGAAGTTAGACGATTATCAACGATTCGGAACGCAGTAATCATTCAAAATTGGGAAAATTGAAGTTCGATTAACTGCCTCGCTCCTCTTATTCGCTAGATTTGGCTTGCAAAGAGTATTATCTGCTTGCAAAATTCAAAAGTGTACAGAAGTGAAAAATATTTGGATCAAATGATAAAGTCATTGCAGGTCTTAGCCATTGGTTAGTTAAGAAAGACATCAGAACGATAGAAATCACATTAAACTGCTAGGGTCACTCTCGAAGTAGACTATGTTGGTGAATAAAGTAAAATATTTAGAAAACGTCTAATTTCTTAGCTAGCCTCGATAATAATGAACCCTTGCATTAAGCCAAAAGTAAAAAAAAAGCAAAGAATTGAAAGAGCTTATGGCATCTCTGTCCGCTTTCTCTCTCTTCAAAAATGAGACATAAAGTGTCGCGCCGTCAGCAATTTACAAAGCTGAATAAAGGTTTCATTTGAACTCGCATTAAAGGTTAATACGTCTACACGTGTGACGATGAGCTTAGAAAATCATCGCTTTCATTTTCTTCCTAGTTTTTGTTATTTCATAAGTAATACCTGAAGATAAGCGCCATGAATTCGAGTAATCGTTTAGTGTCTTTCGATTCACACTTCAGCCTAATCCGTAAAGAAGAGTTTGGATAACAACCAAAGCATGGAGATGCACCGCAACGTGAGCTGTAATACATCTAAAGAGTGTCAAAGAAGCTTAGTGTTATATTATATATCCCCCGTAAACTTCCTAAAATATTGGAAACGTTATGCATTTACCTTCGCTTAGCCTATACGTTTTTACTTCTAATTGAAGAAGATTTTAAATTTTTAGATTTTTTCTATTTGGCCTTTGCACTAAGTCCCACGAGAGCAGGTCTTTTTAATTTCGCTTATCATGAATTCGTTGAATTTCTAAACTCACAAACAGTGGACGCACTTAGCTTAGCCTAGTTTACCAGTTTACGAATACATTTTCTTATTAGAATATGTTGCAATTTGATTTAGTTCTTGTCCGAAAATATGATATTCACAGTATTGATATTGATTTATCGAAAATATGGTAAAAAAATAATAATGTGAAGAGCATTAATATATGCCTGACTTCGTAGAAACGTTGTACGGCCATTCTTATAGTCAATGTCAATTACGTTGCCGGAGTCACATTGAAATTTTTCTTCATTCTTCAAAATTTTGGTAAACGCATGATTACGCTACAGATTTCTTTATTTCTTGGAAGTCAAGAAAGCAAAAAGAGTAATTAATATGAAATTACGAAATGTAAGTCATAATTTTGGACAAAGTTTCTCCTAGTTCGGCGCTATGATACAAGAACTTTCGGTAATGATGAATGTTTCCAGAAACGTAAATCATAATTATGGACGAAGTTGCCGATACTTGCCCGTTACGGTACATATATGTTTTTTAGCTACAGATATTTTATGAAATGTAAAATTGAGGGCTTACATTTTGCGCACCAATATACGTCGATGTTAAGCAGAGATTTTCTATGAAAAATAAAAGCGTAAGTTGAGCTACACCGCTGCATATATATTAGAGGTCGTTAGTTTTCTACCAGAGAAGAGAAGAGGGGTCGAGCAGGTTGCTATATACAGAAAACAATTTCTTTCTTTTATTTTGTTTTATTTTCATTATGCGACTTGTCAATGCTAAACTATGTTTACTTAGCAGGTTAAAATTTCTTGTTGTATACACAATATATATTTCTTATCTAACATTTAGATAGATGCGCTTAGCACTTGAAAATAAAACAATGTAAATATTTGATGACACTTGCTATAAATTGTAAACTGTGTATTAAAAATCCTCTCTTGTTGTTAGCTATCCTAGTTAATTGCTTAATAAATACCATAGAATAATTATATCATTTGCTGTGTTATACAAGTGTTTATTTTTGCTTGGTCATCTTTTCACCCTCGCGATTCAAGCATTAATTTATTATCTATTATGTATATATAGAATTTTTGCTACAAGTTTTCAGATTTTTCACTTTTTCATCTATAATTTTACGGAATTTTTTAAATCCATCCCGAACGAATGTTATTCTGCTGGACTTCTCATTGCGTAACATTCAGTGATACTTTGTAAAAATTCTCTAAAGTCTACGGACGCTTAAGCAAAATCTGAACAGATACGATCTTAATGAACGATCGATTGGAAAGCAAAGATTATCTACTTAGCAAAAATTGATTAAAAAATATCGGCAAAATTTTGGGGAAAAGCAAGGTCCACTTGTGGACCGCTAAGTGGAATATGAAATTAGTCCACTTTCTGAATCGATTTACGCTTGGCTGTTTGACGGCAAATTATTTTATACGGACTGTTTTGACCCAAGACAGGAATGTGCGGAACGAACCACTCTTTCGATCCCTTTTCATATAATTCTTTATCCGATAAACTCATTATAAGGACAACGGTATTAGGTGTGTACGGTATTTATTTGTGGGTTGTCCATTCACTTGTTAAGACTTTTTAAATATCAATCATCTAACATACATTTTTTTTTCATTTCTAAAGAAAGCTTTATTTATTTATTTACTAAGGCACTGGATAGCTTAAATTCATTCGTACCAATGCGAATATAAATTTTCTTCGTTCTCGTTTCATTATAATTTCTTCATGTTTCATAGACCGCAAAATCATAAATTTTTTTCTTTAGCATCTTGAGAATATTTAGTCAAGATTCTTTGAAGAAAACAGATGAGAGAATATTTAAAACAATATATTTTATAAATATGTAGTTGTTGCTCGAAACTTGTATACAAAATAAAGATAAAAGTAGAGCGGAAAGAAATAAAGAGGAAAGAAGGAAAAACGAGAATAACAAACGTAAAATAAACGTTTTTCACGCAACATTTAACGTTTATATAAATAAACGTTCGTTGTTATTGTTTTTTATTGCTGGTTGCAATGGTGGTACTGTGGTAGGCATTCATAACATAACAAGAGCCTAACTTCGAGAACCACTTAGGAGGTTGGATACAAGTGTAAAAATAATGAAAAAAAAAAAATAAAAATAAAAATGAAAAAAATAAAGAAAAAGGGTAGAGAGAGAAGATAGAAAAATCTGAAAACATGTAAATAAATATTATTTATAAAAAAAAAAAAAAATTTACACACACATACCTGAACATTGACGCAAACAATGTCATCCAAGAGCGACGTTCACTGTGCTCACGTTGAAGTTCTTTAAGTTATAAAATATTCTAAGGAGCAAACGAAAACAAAAGACAATCTGCTAAGAAATTTACGTACACCTTACGGCGCATCACTGATACCCATCACCATGTACTTGTGAATGTGATGCATAAAGCATTGCTCTTCAACCTTAAGTTAACACGCTACGGTTAAAAGGCTACGCCCAAGAATCTCAATGTGATTAGGAATATAAGTATTTTTCCAGATACTACACTGTTCCAGCCCTTAGTTCGTTTTTTCATTGTAGACGTGTCAATTCGCCTGGACTGAAAGTACTTTTACATTGTTCTCTCAAATCTTGTAACCGTTGACTCGGTCAGTGTTATTGGCGTGGGCCGTAAGATGCAATTCAGTATTTACGGCTGTGGCTTATTGTAAAAGGAAGTGATTGTGAATTGTGGTTATTTTTTAAAGATCGGATGCGATGATCGTCACTGTATCAAGGACGGGCATCAGATAAAAGTCCTGGGCCGATAAGATCTAGAATCGATTTAAAAATCTTACTCTGATCACAATTATATATACTTTAAGAGTTGGCTGGTGAACATTCTTGGATTTCTGAAGATGGGTATAAAAAAAATTTGGGCTTTGCTATGTCCCTCTAACGTTCAGTGCGTTGAAAGAAGTGAGCAAAGAGAAAGAGTTGGACGCAGTCTAGTGGATGTGTGTGACCAAGCGTCCCATACCGACTGAGCAGAATTTTTACCTAATCAGTGTGCGGAATACGCTATTAGTTTTTAATGGAATTGGTTTGCAATATTTTTGATGGAGCTACGCCTCGAGTGTCGGTGTGAATGGAAAAGTAAGAATATTTGTACAATATTTCAGATTCTTTCTTTGAAAGAAATCGAGGGGGTTACAATGTACGCGTTTCTTGCAAAAGTACGTTGCAATAAAAGCACAAGACGCTTGGAAATTTTAGCCTTCTAGCTATGTTTAATCACTTAAAGTCAAGAGTTGGTTGGTATTATTAAATTATTACATTATTATTAGATTATATACGCTATTCCGATTCTTGATTATTGTGAATCCAAGTCTTGCGACCAACAAAGCAAAAAAAAAAGCCTTTCAAACGAATTTTAAATATTCGTCTTCTCATGTAGAGATATTAACATAATTTAGTTTTTATCGTGACGACTGCGCCAACAGAATGCTGTTTATCGTTTCTACGTAGCTAATTGAAAATCAATATATGCCTCACAAAAATATAAATTGATGAAAATTGTTTGGAATTTCTGGCCTTTTTTATTCGATCATATTCAATCTCTTCAACTATTGTTTTGCTTTGTTTGCAAATTTGCGCTATTTATTTTGCAATTAATTTTTTTTTTTTGTATATAGTTAACACAGAGCATATGTGAGAAATTGTAATTTTCTACCTAAAGGTTTTAAATTTCTAAAAATTACTTTATAGGAAGGAATTTGTAGGCAATTTATGTAGTGAGAGAGAGAGACTTTTGTAGTTGCTATAAAGGGGAGGGCAAAATGAATATACCTTCATTAAAGGCGGACCTGCTAACAGTTAACAGTTATGTAGTAAATGTTCACTACACAAATATGTATGTGTCCACCTCTGTAAATAAATTTTGCCCAGCAAACATTTTTTCAATAATTAAGAAGTGTTTTTCTTCTTCCTTCGCCAGAAAGATACTTCGAAACACAAATGATTCAAATTTAAGGAATATAAAGACATGAGCAAATAAATAAAATTGTACGATACCTCTTTTATTTAAACAAGCTACCGCAAGGCGCACTAGATACTTGCAAACTTTTACAACTTGTTTCAAGTATTCATCAATGAAAATGATCACAGAGCTAGCAAGAATGGCATGTGATTAGTAAATTTGTGTCTTGGCTTCGTCCCTCGTTACAGCGTTTACTTGCATGTACGCTTCATAGAGTTTTCAGATCAATTCAAATTCGTTCACCGCTTATTGAAGATACAAAATATGATATTCAGATTAATCTGGGCCGATTTTTTTCAGAAAAAGCTTTAGTTTTTCTATAAATATATCTCAAACTGTGACTTGTCCACGTGAAGGTGTTATCTCTAAGGTTATAGAGATGTATTGGGATATCTAGCGCTCCAGTATGCAAACTAGACGCATTTTTAAACGTAATGAGAAAGCAGAATATCCACGACGATCATGGTCAGCTGGGAGTAGTGCACTAAAGAATAATTTATGAGTTTATGCTACAACCTGAGGACACTATCATCAGGTAAAGCTTGCAATAAGAGTAACAATGGATGCAAGTGAGTTGAAATACAGATGCAATATGAGATCATGACTTTTCACAATGACAACGAGTGGCTTTTTGAGGCAAATTGCCCTGTCTAAGGAGTGGTTCTATTTTTAATGCAATGATATTCAAAAAATAGATGTTCCTGACACGAGATCCCTTTTTCGAAAGATTGGCATAAAATTCATATTCTGCCAGAAGGATGGGTAAAACGGATACCGATGTATAGTATTTAAATAAAATAATAACAATATAAAATAAGACTTAATCAGTTAATTGTATTGATAGCGATATACTTGTACATTTATCAAACTCAACGTATATGTGATATGAAACTATATATGAAAGTAGGTGATAGTGAAACGACTTGACAAAATAGCAAATAGGAGGAACTCAGACAGGGACGGATGGACGGATCATGATATATATACATGTCGTATTGAAGCGATACTACAGCTTGGCAAACGCTTGTAGACAAAGCGATCTTATGTCTTAGAAAAGCTGTTAAAAACTCATTTGTGCAATATACTAAGTGCCTTAAGGAGCCACAAACGTTTCGAATACAGATTTTCATTTAAATTGAAGAACCAAAGGAAATGACACATTTCCCATACAATTTGGAAAAATAAAATATCTTGATTTTCATAAGTATTAATCAAATTTTGTAGTTATTTCTTGCACAAACTTGAAACACTTTCTTGGATGGAAATAAAATACCACAAGTATGTCAATGTGGTTGATTATCATGGAAACGTTTGTTGGCATATATATTATATGTGGATGTGCGTCGATGCTTGTTGGACCTCTCACGGTTAACTGGTCTAAAGGAAGAAACCTTTTTGCAATCACAAAAATATTTTATTGTTTGCAAGCACTGTTAGTTGGAATCTCATGGAGGTGAAATGCCAACATTCACCTGAAAATAGTTTTTTTATAGCATATTTGTATATACGAATATATATATATATGTGTGCGGGCGTGTATGATTGTGAATTTACAAACGCAAACGAAGAATGTTATACTCAGGTATAACTGCTTGGCGTAGGGGTTAAATTTCTGTATAAATGTATGTTGTCTCTCTGTTGATTTCTTGGATTGCAATTTTAACGTGCAACCCCGACGTACATGAACTCAGGTACTCGTAGATTGCCTGCATGCAAACACTCGTTATGGTTGTTTTCATTTTATTATTCTGTTAATGTTGTGCATATTTGTTCATGTGTGTATTTCTTGCATATTACGAGGACAGTAATAGTCGCTTTGCATTGTTACTGTATAGTTGTTAGCGTCTTTGCCAACGAGAGTTGGTCGTCATATAAGTGGTCTAAAATAGCTCACTTTACCGTTACTTAAAACAGTTTTCATTCAACATAAATCCTGTGCATACATGTTTTTGTCAGTAATGCTACAACAAAATAAGTAACAACAATAACAACAACAATTACAAGAAGAACATTTTAACCACGCATATAATATACATATATAGTATGTACGTAGAATATTCATTATTATTATGATGGAAATGATTGCGGTTTTCTTTGTTTATTTCCACTGACCATAAGAAGTTTAACAGATATCATGCGTTTGACTTGAACCACAAAAATTATAATTATCATTAACTTTACATTACGTATAACATATAGGGTGAGATTAAATTCTTCCTTAACACTTTCGGCACTTAACATAAGCTGTTAATTAGCGTTTTAATCACCTCTGCAGGGGAGTGTATCTTAACTTTTTTACCTTACTCTGGAGAACGCGCTCACCCTAATACATCCAAGAGTACGTATCATAGATATACTTGATCAGCGGGAGGTTACAAATCGATTTAGTTTTCTCTTTCGGTCGTCTCGTATGCCCTTGGATGTATTTGTCATCCACTGTTGTAATACTTATGTTCACAGAAGTTGAGCTAGAATGCTTATCGTTAGTACGGATCGAGTTGAAAAGTAGATGTGTCAGCAATGCAAAAAGAAAAGCAAAAGGTAGAAATGTAATAGTCAATCACTGTTAAATAGCCTCTAGATCACTTCGTCGAATACACTATTACATCTATTTTCGGCATCAAACACCAAAAATCATTTTTCGTTATCACGTAAACGCCTACTTTTCATCGGAACAATTACATGGAAAGGATCCAAAAACATGGCCTGGCATTTGCTTAAACAGCTACAACTTGATACCATATATGGGTTCTTATACGGAATGGGGGAACAAAAAAAAAAAATTCAACGTGGGTCGATCAATATAACCATAGGTGGGTCTCTTGGAAATCCTTCTAAATCTCACATACATCCATGCATATGTAATGTATTCGTTACTGCTAGTAGTGTAGAGTACAAAAAAATGCAATTTCCCAACCAGACTCGCACTTAGTTCAAAACTTGTCGAAAATAGATAAAGAAATAAAACTATAACTTTGCGTCTGCAGAGATATTCAGTTGAAAGTGGACGCAGCTACATTCTAAAGTCATGCAAAAAATCAATGTCAGCTAACAGAGCCCTTTAAAAATTTTATATAAGTTCACTTCAAAAATGAAAATAACGCTTCTGTTTAACGTCCTTTTCAATATTTAGAAAGTTAAAGTCTAATCTAGAGACGAAAAGTCGTGTGACATCGACATAATTCAATAGTGGTTTGATGGTGTTAAGCCTGATAAATGTGGCGGCCGTGGCAGTATATCCCAAACCAGTCCTTTCCTATTACGCTCAGCAAGTTTTGCCGCGTGTGGTACACATTCCAATATGATGTACGTTTCACTTATTATGCTTACGAACCCCGTTCTAATGGTTTTTGATTGATGACTTTGAGTAACAACAGTGTTCTTGGAGTTTCGCAGCTCGTAGTGTGTCGCAGATTTTTGTTTCCGCCAAACTGAGGTTTTACGCATTGACGACTTCCTTCTATATACTCGAAACAGTATTTCAGTCGTACTATTTAGTTCTCCATCTGCCATTTCCTCATTAAATGTGGCCCTTATTTCGTTAGCTTTTAAATCTTACCCGAGGTAAGTCCGCGTGCACTGATTTCCCGCTGAATCTCATCCCATTATTCTTCCATTATTTGTTCCGTTTTGCTGCGTATCGTCCTCATCCTTCTCAAACTTTTTCGGTGGTTCTGCATTGCCTTTCTCCCTCAGCGCAACAATTCTGCGCTATCACCAGATTTTACACCTGGTATTACGTGGACCATGAAAACAAAGTCGTCTATGCCTTGCTAAATCCCTGCGATTATAAAAAGCAATGAATGCTGAAATGCTCGAATTTCGCTTGCAAAGCTTGAAAGCTCTCGATATTTTTTTTTTTATTATTAACGACATTTCTAAGGAATATTCAAATTTTTTAGAAGAGAGAATAGGAGAGTATTTGCAAAGTGGTCGCTAAGACTCTTTGAATTTTAAAAACGATTCACTTAATTTTTTCGAAAAGTTTAATGAAATTTTTATAAACAGCATAGAGGGCACGCTCATTTCAACGTAGAGTGAGAAGCGGAAATTCACTTGAGATGGTTTGAAGTGAACCTTAAAACGTTCGAATGAAAAGTTAATCTACAAGTTTCCTGCGATTTTTTAACACATAGAAGACATTTATGCCACAAAGCGCAGCATTTTAAGAACAAAAATATTTTACAATTTCTTGTGTGCGTATGCGTATCCGTATCTGTATTTGTGTCTGTGCCTGTGTGTCTGTGTCAGCAAATTAAAAAAACAAACGTAAAATATTATCTATTGTTTTAAGTTTCAAAAGTAAATCTTGAGTAACTAAAGTTTTGACTTTTATTTTGTATAAAATACAACAACAAAGTTTCGTTGCGTCAGCAATTTTTTTTTTTTTTTTTTTTTTTTTTTGCCGAACTACCATCATTCGCAGTGGCACCCATTTGTGTTTTGCGTAGTTATTGTTGTGACAACAATCTATTTGAATCCTCTTCTACTGCCTCTGCTTTTCATCTTATTCTTTTTCTTCTTTTTCAAAATATCCTTGAATTTTATTTGCATTAACTTGGCACAAAAACAATGCATGCACAGCGTTTGTGTACGATGGGTTTGTATATTTGCATGTTATCCATATATATATATATATATATATATGTATATAAATACCTGTGTATATGTGTGTATGTAAAACTTCTATTCCAAGCAAGTTTTTCCAACTATTTTCATTAAGATTATTTCGCTTCTTAGTTTCACACAAAAATTCTCAATCAACTTAAGGTTAAAATTCGAAGCAATTAAAACATTTGATGCAAAAGAGTTCAGTTGATTGAAGTGCTTTCTTCTTTTCCTGAGTCCGCTTTAAGAGGGAAGGAATTGTAAACTAAAATTTTTCCGTTTTTTCTTTCTTGTACTTTTTGTATTTTTCTCTCTTTTTGTTTTTTTTTTTTTTTTTTTTTCTTGCTTAATTACATATCCCATAAATATCATTTACTCTACTACTACTAACGTATTCACAACTACAACTGCATATATATATATATATATTCATAGTGATTTATATATGGTTTTACATTTTTGTGAAAACACACAAACCGCCAAACTTTCTCTATATGTGTAAATGATTTTGTTTTAAAGCCTAATTAAAATGCTCGAGAAGCCATACGTTTGTTTGATAATTAGCTTCAATACAGACGTCTCACACATCAATTATTTCATACGAAAAACAATCGGAATTTAAATGAAATTCAATTAAAATTAAAAAGCTCATCTAAAATGTTCAAAAATTCAACATTTTTTAATGGTTTTTTCAAATTGTTTTCTTTTTTCTTTGTTTTATTTTTTTTTAATTACACTCTATGATAAATTAATTGATTTGATGATGCACTAATAAAACCTTTCATTTCGATGAAAGGAAGTTGGGACGATTTCTTCGTATTATGTATAGTCTAAATGACACAAAAGGTCGCAGTCAAAGGTCAGATGCTCGGAAGAGCATAAAGACAATCAGTTGTTGTGTAACCAAAATGCATAGCAAAATATTCGAACAAAGACGTAAAAGAGTATTCTTCAGAACGTTCCCACAATCTGAGATAAAATGAAATTAGATAGCAATTGTTCGGATGCGCGTAAGTAAAGTAATAATACTTTGGATAAACTTGACTGTAGCTCGGTAATTTAACAGGTCATAAGATTTAGATTTGTGTTGAAATGACTCGGGCGAATAGATAGAAGTAGTTCGATGTATGAATAAACGCAAAAATGAGTATAGATTATCGATTCAATTCGTCACTTTTTTATATATTTCGAAAAAACGAATCTAACCAAAAATAACTGTAGGAAGCCTTTTAGGAAACAAGAACCATATGATGCTTTGTATTCGGCCAAGGCCGATTGTCAAATATCACACAGCACACTTTGCTTAATACAATTCTCCGACTACGTCCCTCGTTAAATCCCAAAAATTAGACCTGGCTAATGGGCTGCCGCATGGACAGATAGTTAAGTTTCCACACGGCTGATCATATATTTTACGATTGGCGGACCATATATTTTATCGGTCGGTAAAAGTCTAACATTTAGCGAAGGAACATTTTCTTCTCAGAATACGGCTTCTCTTCCCACTTCTTTCTCACCAATGCCGTGTTGCGTGCTAAGAGCGCAAGCTTCTTGAGCAAAAATGTGAAGGCTTGTCGTCCTTCATAAGATTACTTAGCGTAACGCATCCGAAATATGTTATTTATGCCATCCGTACACAGAGCATTCGAAATCGATATGTTGAACCAATGTCCATCCTAGAGCACTAAACAGTAGAGTTTGCTTTCATACCAGCGTATATCGTTTTATAGGAATGTTTACATCCCAAGAAAATTTTTCAAATTCCTTTTTTACAAAAAAGTACAGCAGAGACAAATAAGTAAAGGAGCTTACATCAAAGCGAAGTAATGCGTTTTTCATGCCTGCTTACGAAAAATGCGTGGATGAATTATGATTGCAAAGATGCCTAGATCAACAAAGTAAATGAACGGAGGATCCGAGGAGCGATCACAAAAATACCAAATTAAAACAAAAAGCTACTGCTTACCAAATATATGCTTAGTTTGCGAAATTTTTGATATGAGAAAACAAAATCGATTTGAATTAAGAAAGTATGCAATCAAATGGAGCGTTACCAACAAGTAATGCAAATTTGGATGGAATTAAAAAGTGAGTGCAATATGCTAGAAGTCATGATATCGTGATTTTTCATCATGTTGCACACAACAAATTCTCAATCGATGTGTTGACAAATGTCCGTCGGTCCGTACGTGATATCTGCGGTAAATATTCTCGCGAAAATTTCGACATTGTCTTCAACTTTGGCGAAAATATTGGAAATTCTTTGACGTAGATTGATTTTTAAAATGAGATCAATTGACAAAAGGATACGTGTACAATGCAATATAAATAGAAAACTCCTCCGCTTTCTGGGTTCCTTGGTCGTTTCTCATAAACTACATACCAATGCAACGATAAAAATCTCCAGATAAAATCCTCGGGAGGAACCGTCGTGGGGAAAAAGTTTCTTGTAAATTTTTAAAATATTTTTTAATAACTTCTGCGTACATTAAGGACAAGCATAAAAGTTTCGATTATACTGGAAGAAAATTTTCTGAATAACTATTTACAGCAATATAAGAAAATAAGTAGGGCGTGAACATCGCTTATACGTAAACATTAAATAACATGTGAAAGCAAAAAACAAAAATACCTGAACACCTCGACGTATGAGTTATATATAAACAATCCGCAATTTTCCTTCAAATTATAGACACATTAAAGAGAAAAGTTTAAAGAGTTATTTCGATTATGGAGGAAAGCGGAATGAAAACTAGATTTATAAGCAACAACTGCATTATATGTGTGTATACATATCGCGTATGTATCTGATGATTGAACATGAATTGAATTTGATAAAGTATTTTAAACCTTATCGACAAGTTTAGTAACATGTGAAGAGAAGTAATTATCGCTAATTTACTACACGTTTGCTCTTCATTTCTTATGAACGCTACCATCGTTTCGTTTTAAAGGCTTTATAGTTTCTTTTCTTTATTTTGCACTCATCGTCCGAGATAAACACATTTTCTATCATTTCGCTATAAGACATATAAGAGAAACTTAGCTCAAGGGATTTTGTAAAGTAGTTACTAGAGTTCTTAACCAGAGTGACACTGTTAGACAAATTAGTCTCTTTGATTCCCTACTCTGTCTTTGTCCAAGTGCTTATAGCGACCGTAAGGCGATAATAAGCGTAAATTTCACTTGACATTTTAGAAGAATTTTAAATCTGATAGGAATATTGATTTCTGGTATATATCAACACTTCTGTAATTTTTTTCAGAATTTAGAAAAATTTCTAAATTGTTATCAATAGTTTATAACCGATAGGATGTATGGGTCTGAAAATTGGCCACAAATACTGATCATCATCGATAGATGGATGATATTCGTTCGATTTATGAAAGCCTTTAAGTTAAGTTACTTTTAGGCATTTGCTCAAGGCGATGAATAAACAAAATTGATCCTTAAGAGGTAGGATAACTTTTCGATTTTTTTCGACTTTTTTCTTTTTCTAAGAGCTTGAAGACATACGAACCAACTACTTAACTTTTGGTGTTTTCTTTCTCGCTACTATTAGCAACTAATTCAATAAATTTTTCCATTTATTTTCTTTACAGAAAGCTATCAACTGGCATCAAATGTGAGACAGTGTGATAAGGGCAGAAAGAATAGATAAAAAGAGAACTCGGAGAAGCAAAGGAAAACTTCTTGTTTTTGTTTTGTGTTTCTAAGTAATAGAAAAAATTTTCTTTTCAATTTCTTAATTCCTTTTCTATAATTTCTGGATACTTTAACAATATAAAAAAAGCTATAGGAAAAGCTCTGCTGTTGTTATGTTCTTAAATAAAATGCATTAAAAAAAGAAGAGAAAAAAAAAAAAACACTTGCTTTACATCTTTACACAGACAGTTACAAGTATGGCTAAAATGCAACAAAGGCCACAAGAATATCCTCGTCAGCAACGACGACATCAAACCGAAAGCAAAGTAAGTTAAAATGTAATTATGTTTGACTGCAAATGTTTGCTTTAGTATAAGAACAAAATAAACGATACAGAACGTTTTTGTCAATGTTGAAAAACATGGGAAAGGTAGAACCAAAAGAAAAAAAAAAAAAAAAAAAAAAAAAAATTAAAACCATTACAAAAGATTAACAATAATGAAATTATGGATTTTTATTTAGGATAAAAAATTTCTTTCATTAAGAATTTTTTTTTTTTTTGTGTAAATTTTCAATTCCTACTTTTACACTCAACTGCTTTCTTTGAAGGACTTATTTCCATTTAGAACGAAAGCTCTTGATTAAGCTGAGAATATTAAATTCAATTTAATTTTGTACAAAAGTCTTATCTAACAATCATTTACTCAGTTTAAATAGATTGCTAACCTAAGGCTGCATATTTTCCAGTTAATTGCCAAGCATATGACATTTTATTAGATAGGCTTTTGTTCTAGAAATCAACTAAAACAAATAAATGGATAAATGAAAATTAATCGACTCTTGATGACTTGTCTATAGCAGAAGTAAATCTTTCAGGTTGCAACTTAATGTTTTGTCTCTATTGCAATTTTTTCATTTTACAAATTTCTCAAATGAAACAAGAGAACATACTTTCAATAAGTGTTCTTATAGCAATGAATGGAGGGTGAGTTACTTACATTTATTTAATTTTATCATTCGATTGCAATAAACAAAATTTAGCATCCGCGTTACATAAATTCTTCCAACAAGTGAAGTTAGCCTCGCGCTTCTCTACATCCAACAAAGTATTGCTTGTGTTTGGAGTAGGGTAGTAAGTATACGGTGATGGTTTGATTTTGAGCGCAAATGTGATTTCTACATAACTATGCCCACAAAATGATAAATGCTTTACAATCCGTGGCAATTATTGATGTAACATATGACGCTACTGTCCACTAAAGTCTTTATTAACGTCATGGTCTGCGCGAGTAGGCGCGGTTAGATTACAAAAATTAGCGTAATAATCAAAATGCTACAATTTATCACTCTACGGGAGCCATTCATTTATTGGACCCTACAACTTACTTACGTATCTGTTATGCCTTTCAGTACATTATGGCTGTTTTTCTTTTAAGTCGAAAGCAAATAATGAAATTTCATTCTTACCGTCGGTACTTACGATGGCTTTACGTCTCGAGTGTTTTCGGAGGGAAACAACTAAGCCGCTTTTAGAATTCTTCGGTCTTCAAGTAGTATGGCTTCCAGTTTTAAAAAAAAATCCCCTTGAAATCACTTTTCAAGTTCACGACCTTGTACTGAATATTACCTCTATTTCTTTATTTTCCAACATCTACACTTTTGCTTTGCCTACAAAACACCTCACAATCAGGTGTCATGTACTTTTATTGACGGAGAGTGAACGCCTTTCAAAAGAGGTTTCTCTTCAATTAAGCAGAAAAAGTAAGGCTTTGCGAATAACGTTCCGACTAAGGTATCTTATATGATCAAACATTTTTCTTATTCTTCGAATAAGTTTTGGTAGAAAGTTATAAAATTTAGTGCATTTATCAAAAAGAGAATCACTTAACAATGAAAGAGAAAAGGGCGAGAACGTAGATATTACTAGAAACGCATTCAAAATCAATATCAAAATCTTCTTCACACTCTTTTAATATCTTGGCAGAGGCACTTGCCGTCTTCCACTCTCCCCCAGGCTCATGACCATTCCAAGTGGTCTCGATGAAGCTACCCTGACATATTTTTGAAAAAACTTTTAATAAATGGGACTACATTCTAAATGCAAATGCGGGGTCTTTTCGGATCGCTTAGGGAGAAGGCCTAGAAGCGTCAAAGCATCTTTTAAGCAAATGAATGAAAAGAAAAATAAGTTTCTGACAATATTAACGTGGCGTTAAGCTTTAAACATACCTACCTCACCGCACCTACCTCACAATACAAAAATTATGGGATTGAATTAAAATTTTAAATTTATTATTTTATTATTTTAGATGTAAAGATTGATTGTGAGATAAAAGGATAAAGTTTCATTGACAACACGCAATGCACGTACGTACTGTTGCACCGTATTTTAAAACAAAAAAAAAAAAACATATCTTCCCTCTTTGTGTTATTAATTAAATTATAGGTTATAGAAATTCAAACCTAAATCGAATTCCTCTTCGCTTCAAATCCTGCACAAAAAATGTGCGCCCTCTTCGACGACCGGTAACGTTCATTGCTGGTATGTTAGATTATTTGTTGCGAGATGAAATGCACAATAAAAGAGAAATTCTTTTCACATAAATGCAAGTAAATTGATATGTTCGTGTCAATGTATATGCAGGGCGTGTTGACTCTATTCTAGCTCTCTATTCACATGTTCGCACTTAACCCTGCACATCTAATATTTCAATCATTCATATTGTATACGTTTTTTATATACATAGTTTTATGTTTGTATGTGCGTATGTATGCATGTGTGTAAAATTTTATATACTTTATGTATAACGGTGTAAATGTTCGCATATCTCGAGGGCTTCTATTAATAATTCACGTTTTTTGACGTTTTTATCAATATTTGCGTAAATGAACTTCACTTGAGTGAGTTTTAAATAAAATGTAAAATATTTTCATAAACCTATATACAAATGATTGCAATAATTTTAACGAAATGAAGAGTAAAATTATAATTGTTTCTAATGAATTTATTTATTATGCTTAACAAAAACTTTATAAAACATATTCCGGATAATATTTTAACACCGGATATATATAGTAATGTAATTCTATTAACTTTTTTTTGCCGAGCTGCGCTACATAGAATGATTGAATAGAAAATACGAAATACTAATTTTACTATTTTCAGTCAGTCGCTTGATCCGTGTTAGACTACTCCGCGTTAGACTACGCCAGTTTAAGTTCGAGGGTGTCTAAAACCGAACCGAGAAGTAAAATAATATACATCAATCGCAGGTGTGATCGTAGGGTATCATCATCATTACTATTATTATTATAATAATTATTATTATTATCATTATTACAGTGTACAATAATATACTTTTTACATTCAAGACATTCTTTCCAACTTATAATCGTAGCAAACCTATACAGTTTTGATGTTTAAGCAAATTTGTGTTTAGGTTCAGTTCTCGAAATTTAATATAAAAATAAGCACAGCAAGTGCCAAGACACTACCCTATTGCAACATTTAGTGATTTCGCAGACAGCACTTTGCGAAACAGTCGTAAAAATAACGTTGGAAGCAAACGAGATCAAAAGAAAGAGGGTTAACCCAGTTATCCAGGAATTTTTCAAGAAATCACGAAGGAGGTCGGGTTCTCGTGATAATCCTAACTAGTTTTGCCTGTATCATTACATGTCCTGTAGCAAAGCCAGAAAGTGTGAGCAAGAGTAACCTTAAAAAATCAAAAAACTAGTTACTCAAATTTCGGCGGCTAACAATGGGGACTTGGATAATGCATTCCGCCGCCCTATTTATATTTGATATTATAAACAAACTGGGCCGGAGACCTCTCTGTTCTTCCCTCTTAAAAATTTCAGTGTTACAAGAGACCTTCAGATTTTATATTGACGGTAGTAGCCCTTGGATATACAGTCAACACATTTAGTAAAAAGCTTTCAAATATTAACCTAAATCTGCGACGCGACTTGTCTTTTATATTTTTAATCGCAAGCGTTTTTAGACCAATAACAGATGCATATTTCCGGTACCCAAATTATATATATTCCTTAAAAAATAAGTGTACTAGCGTACTAAGGCCAGATTATAGAAAACCAATTAAGCACTCAACTATTCACAAATTTGCTACTAAAGGCTAAGGTCTTTCCGATTTACAAACCCAGATGGTTTGAATCTATCAGGTATAAAGCCGCTGATATGTGGTTCGAATTTTTGATTAGATCGGGAATCTTCAAACCTTCGAATTCATCGGTCTCGTCTGCCCTTGCATTTAGTGCAAAAGAAGGATCGAAACGATTGGCGTCCTTGCGACGATTTTAAACCGTTAAACTTCTTACGTGTTAATCAATTTAAGAAAAAAAACTTTTACTACTATTTTAAAACTACTATTATAAAGTTGCCACGTTGGCGTATAAAGCTATTAAAAAGATATAAAAACGAACAAACGAGAAATGATTACAAAATATTTCTCTACCAACACTTGCGTAGTCGTCCATTCAGGCGGAATAATAAAAATATGAGTTGATGTTCAGATGTCTCTCCCTAATGCAAACGCGGCTTTTTTTATGCAATTCTTGTGTCTGTTAATTATTTAAGCGTTGATTGTTTGTTATGCTAATAAGCACAAAACCTTTCTTAATAAGGTTTAATTGCCCTTATAGGCAGATAGCACACAAAAGTCGGTCCGCACTTACAATTCCCAATGTAATATCAAATCTACAGGGACTTATATGATTAGAGATTTAAATGCATACATATATATATATATATATATATATATATATATATATATATAAATAAATTTTCTTCTTTTCGCATTTGTTTCCCCTTTTTGTTGCATTGTTCGCCTCCTTTTTTCCCTAAATATTATCCAATTGCATGAATGTGAAATGCGAAATCACGAGAGAATACCCGATGTAAGCAGATACCGGAATTATTTCATACAAATAACTCCATTGTAGAATAATGATGAAAATAAATTTTATTCGATTTATCACTTCTCGCTAGCCACATGTTTTTCTCACCTGTCTGTTACTTTTGTGAATGCTACGCCAAAAAAAACTTTTGCTCTTTTGAGGCAAACTAACCATAAAGTAATTTTCACGCATTTTCGTAAGAAGTTAAGATGGGCTCAACGAGTGCACATCGCAACAACGCCAGTAGGTGGTAATCGGAAGAACTTGAATTGTTGAGCCACATGAGCTTGCACTTTCCAATTGGATGCCTCCAAGCGAACCGATTTTTTTGTTTGGATGGACGAAGGCATGTCATGTAAAAAAAATGATTGTCTCTTGCCTTTTTTTAAACATTTCGCTCGGTTTTTCAAACAGCGATGAATTGTGGTTGAAAACGTTTTACCTGATTCTAAAGATTAGTCACAGACTATACTCTTCTGGTCACTTCGTCTTCCTACTTAAGTAATTCAGTTTCAGAGACGATGTGACTGGTACGCCAGCATCCGTTAATCGATCTTTTCCTCTGGGATTCCCAAAATAGATCAACCTCCATACCAATAGATCCCATTGGGGATACGACGGAAAAACGGTTTTTTTCTGTAACATTCGTGTAAAGAAAATATGATGCTGACGAGGGCCCTTCATTTATCGCAGAGCTCAATGTAAGGAAAAAATACTTCTTCGTCACGATACGTGTTGGTACTACGACTAGTTACTATTGCCCGATGTACAAGTTATAAAAGAACAGAGAGTTACTCCTTTTTTTATAAGGCCATCCATAAGCAAATACTGATCTAATGTTTACTTATCCAGTGTTTATATTTGGTCTTTATGTTAACTATATGAGCCTCGTTTTCTAAATCCTGTTTCGAAGGTCCACTTGATTTGTTTTAGAAAAAATGAGATAGAAGGGATTTTTGTCATTGAATGGTGCTGATGTGATGGTGGCGCGCATCGAACTTCGTATCTCATCATAATCAAATCGAGTAAAAATTAATAAAATTTCCAAAAAAAAAAATCGGTCATATTTTATAACTTTGCTGCGAGAAAGGCAAAAAAGTTGCGCTAACCTCAGAGAAAAGCTGTGAGATTTACGGTTAACATGTTTTAGAGAACGGATGATTTACTCGCTTCGGATTAATGCGTTTTATATGTGTATGTATGGTATCTATTCTCGCATTGTCTTATATTCCGAATAGATTGAGAACCATATTCCTCTGTCTGACGTCCTCTTCATTTAGTTTTTTTCTTTTTTGCAACTTTGCGTTAATAAGTAAGTAAACACCCTTCAAAATTGGTTTAATAACGAAACTCGTTCGGCTACGGTCACCTCCATGGACAAGTTAAAAAACGAGTATAAATCTGCATCAATAACCTACGGCTCATAAATTATATTCAATTTGTATTAAATTTTTGATCTGATCATTTTTTATACATTTACGCGTATATACCCTGATAAGCATGAATACGGAATTTCCTCTCACGATTAAAAACACTGAAAAAATTGTAACGCACGTTCAACAAATAAAATTATTTTACACAAACTTATGAAGCAAAAAAAAAAAAAAACATTCATGATAAGGTTATATTCAGCAAGGAATAAAGGGTTTTTTTTTTTTTTTTTTTTTTTTAAAGAGTAGCTAACTGTGTGTACATAATATTGCCGGAAGTTTGTAAGCGTTCATTAGCGCTCAACAGAGTGTTAAAAACTAAAATGGAGGAATTATTGCTTTTTTTTTTTTGTTAAAATGAAGCCCAAAGTCTATTGATTCTTAATGGGCCCATGATTCTTGTTTTTGCTTAGGTAATTTTTTAAAACTCACAATGTTACATCTATATGCACATTAATGTGCCTCAGCGCCACAAAGCTCTTATTGGGGCTATCTGGCAGTAAAGCATTTAATTCCGTAAAATTTCTACCAAGTTAGTTAATTCCACGTAGTTAGTCGGTATATCTGAGTCACACCGAATCGCATCTATATTAGAAGCATTTCAATGCTTTGCAGTAAGTACTGCGTCGATCCTCTCTTCAAACTTGGTATGGATGCTAAGTTTTTAAAGAGTACTGGCAAACTATTGCATTCCAAGCAAGTTACTGTTATATCCAATTCGCGATCCATCCACACCAAAGTAATTATTGTCCAAACAGCTTTCATCGTCCCTACCTGAGTATGTTTTGATATCGGTATAATTTTCTGCATCTTAAATATTTCGAGAAAAGTAAATTTGTTTTATAGCTTCACTAAAGATGTGGAATAGGTACGGAACCATTCAAATGTTACGCTAGATGAATTTATAAAATAAAATCCGTAATAAAAATTGTGATAATCAAAATTCTTTCATAGGTTTTCGGTAGAAATATTTTCAGAAATTTTCCCATTTTGCTTGGATTTGCTTGGTTTTGCTGTCCATAATTCGTTCGCGCAAATGAACCAAAAGTTTTATAGTTTCATGTTAGTTTTGTGACTGTTAATCAGCGATTGCAGGCCTAATGACAACAAGACGGAACAATTTTCTTAAATTGACCCGAAACGTGTTGCTGCTGAAAGTTTGTTATGTACAAGAAGAACGAACTGACTGTTCAAACACCCGTTATCGCAATTCTCAAAAAAATCAAATATTTAAAGTTCGATTTGCTTCTGCAGGTCTCCTTATGGATGCATGTTTTTATACCATTGTAAGTTTCAGTATAATTTTATAGTTTATTGTTTGGTACATATTTTCATAATGAAAATATTTTATTTATTTTTTTGTAAAAAAGAGAAAAACCAATTCTGACAATAAACTCAAAAGGGTGTTTAATGTTAATAAATATAAACAAGATATATAAATACCCTACTATAGATTCATAGCGCATCCTATTCACAAGATTTCACCCCTACGCGTTTTCTCTTTCTGTTGTTAACAATAGATAGTTGATAGATATTTTGAAAAGTTCAGAGATACTTTCTAAAAAAAAAGAAGAAAGATAGCTTTCCCAGCTATTGAAAATTGTTGGTAAAAGTGCAGCAAACGAAAGTCCGTGTCTTTCTGTCAGACTGCCTTGAGAAGTAGAACATTTTTTTCGTCAAATTTTTAATCGACTTTATCGTATCGGGTATTTCTGGTGTCACTGCACATAGGATAAGATTACAATTTTCCAAACCTCAATATCATCTGGATACGCTGTCTACTTTACAGCTTTCTTACATAATGTTTTTAAAGCGATTTCCCTATGTTTTGATTTAAAAAGCCGATCAAAATTTCAGGCTCATCGAAGATTCCTTATGCTAATAAAAGTTAGTCCATGCAAATTCATATAATGCCTTCCGCTAGTAGTGTTGCTCTTTGCTCATCAAAAATGTTATTCAGAGGCAGACATGTACATGTAACTACTTTATGTAAATAGAAGGACGTTTGCTATTTTCTTTTTTTCTCTTTTTTTCCATATTTCCATATATATGCGTGTATATGTGCCTGCATACAATCAAAATGAACAAACATAAATGCCTATGTTTGTATATAAAAAAAAAATAACAACAATGCGAATGATTGTAAATTTATTTTATTATTTTTTAGTTTCTGTCTTTTATGGTGATGCGCATTCAAGTAAATCTATATATATATACAACAATTTATGTATAGTATCCAAATCAAATATGCGTTCATATTTTTATGAAAAAATAATTCTTTCACATATAGTTACATATATATATATATATATATATACAGGTTTTATATGTCAGAATGCATGCATGTGACATTAGTTTCTATGAGCTGTGAAAATTGAAATGACATTTACAAGAAGCGCTTAGACACTATCCTTATATACAGACATACATATATGTGTTAGTATATATAGCAATAACAGACAATTCATACTTGAATTCGTAATAATAATGAAAGAATAATAATAATAATAATAATAATAATAATGATAACAATAAAACAAACAGTTGAAGTTATTGTTATTCTAATACATTTTCCAATATCCTATATGTATACGATTTCATTGGCAGTCATAGCTGCATTGCAATCATAACAATTACACTTGAAATCAGACATCATAAGCTATAAGATGGGATTTTTATAAAAGATTTTCAATTTAATGTCAAATGAAAGTAACAACAACAACAACAAAATTAATTAATCGGCGAGAACAATGAATACATAATACAATAAATGTTATAGTAAGTATGTAGCGTAACGCAAAGCCGTATACGTTGAAAGCCATTAGAAAAGTAATAATAATAAACCAGTGACTTTCTAGTATGTAAACTTAGCTGAAGGATGTCTATATCTTATGCCTTTTTTCCCCTTGTATTTCATTTCATAGGTTTTGTAAGTGCTAGGTTATAATTAGATGAAATATTGGCAAAATTGATTTTTGTAGTCTTCCGAACGTCTACTTTCGAGCTTAATACTTATCAAATAGTATTTATCTTAAAGAAAGAAATTTTTGGATTAAAGTAAGATTGAGAGCTAACATCTAAGGCTATCGATTCAATTTTTAATGAATTTGAATATTTTATCGGTATTGTTTTAGTTAGATTACAGGTCAGTCTTTCGGAGTGCCTATCTTCGATTAGATGCAAAGCATTGACAATTACAAAGTAAGTGTTTAATTATACGATTTTGCCCGCAAGTGCAGACTCGATCCATTTTTTATTTATTATTAATTTAATTTAAAAGATAATTGCTAGTGACACTATGGATAAATAGTTTAGAAGAAAAACGTAGTATACAGCTTAAGCATTCGAAAAACAGTGATCTTGAGATTACGTAGGAAGACAGTGACCAGAAGTTTAGTCTTACTATCACATCATTGCACTATTTTGGCCATGAATAAAAATAAACGTTTGCTTGGGACGTTTTTTTTAGCCTTGGGATGTTTAGGCCTTGTTTTTCCACTATTCAAATCAATGGATTTACAGCAGAATTATTCACTGAACGTCTAAATGAAATGCATTCCTGTAAAAAATCAAATTGTTCGCTTCACTTTCTACTAAAAGACACAGTGTCAATATTGGACTTATCTTCAACTTGTTACATGCTAAAAAAATACTCAAAAGTTATAGAGGCCATGTCTTGACATCAAGGGTCATCTTATCCGCTTCTCTTCATGCCAAAAATCCTGATCACAATTTTGCATGTATCTCTAACGTGTTATATACTTTATTATCATTTAATTTCCTATGTTCTGCAAATCTAGATATTTATCCATGAATATATATATATATATATATATATATTTTGATAAAATTTCTAATTAAGTTCACTTTAAACGTCAATGATATTATTATCGGACTGTAAACGGTGCAATGATTATGAATCTTTTTAATGTAGGTATTTTTAGATTTCGCCTTCATCTGTCAGTTATATTGTGGTCAAGTGGACGATGTCCGGAGAGCATATGAATGGAGAAGGAAAGAGTGAGGGATCGCTAAATGGATGGTTTATAAATTTTTATTATTATTAGTGTTGTTGGATATTTCACTCCTTCACACACTTTGCTTGGTCTTTGAATTATTGAGAACTGTAATTATTATTTAAGTACAGATAGTGTTCGTCCAGAGGGCGCATTCGCCTTGAAGGGTGGAACTGAATCCAAAGTAATCTTCGAAATCTTGAAGTAGCTTAGCTGTGTGTTCAAGCTGGAACAAACGCACAGTACTTTGCTTACACATGTTCGACTTGCTTGTAGAGCTTAATGGGTAGAATGGGAATGTTTCGAAAAGCCATCCCGATAATGACTACAAAGCAGAATAGTCAGTGTATGGGAAATTTTCATGTGCTCAGCTAATAACTAGCAATTTAGGGAAACAGTGAAAGACTTCGCAAACACATTGTGCCAATAACATGTCTTTGCGCAGAATCTTAGACTTTACACGATCAGTATCTCTTATCTACTTTCTTGGTTTTGAGTGCAACGGCACTCTGTGTAATGTCCGAAATTTTATATCACTATTCAGCCTTTGATTTCTTTTCTTATCTAACTTGCTCTCAGTTTTCCACTGATTAAGTTACAAGATGGCTTTCATACGGTATGCAATCATGGTAGTGACGATACGACATATCCCCCTTCAAGTCACTAGTGAACAATATAAGTGAATCCAGCAGTCGATTTGTTTTAAATGCTTCACTAAGTATTCAAGGAATATGAGGGAACCGAAATTCTTGCAGATGTCACATTTTTACTGCATTTACTCATTTATTCATTGATGCTGTTATCTAAAGTATAAATTGTAAAAGAAGAAAAAAAAAAAAATCTCTTTTACATTTTACATTTAATACGTAGCGAACACAAATTAAAATGGAAAAAAGAAATTCCAGCAAGGATGCCTAAGCAACGAACTTAAAAACAATATGTTGCAATGCCAAAAGATATTTTTATATATGTGAGCATAGTTTGTGAAAAAATTGTTGAAAAAAGAAAAGGTGAAATAACATTAACGATAAATGAAGTGTGAAGGTTACATATACCTTAAGTATTCACAACAAGCACTGAGTGGTAGCGGATGGCTGAACTTAATGGTATACGATTGTTTTTTTAGAATATTTTAAAACTTGATGCATATTGAGCAAAGGGGACAAGAAAGTAAAGCGAAATATAAAAAATAAAGAGAGAAGATTATAGTCGGATTTACACGAATATTTAGATTTGTACATAATAATAACACCTTAAACCGGGAAAAAATTCACTTATGTCATGTTAAAAGCTTTCAATGATTTCTTAACAAAGACACATACATTTATATGGGCGTTGCACGCATTAAGAAACCCCTTCTGAAATTGTACACAGAATCGTCTCAAATTTTTGCTTAAACTGAACCTTAACCGACCTTAACCTATCTTCCTTCACCTATTTACTTATACTTATTATGTAAGAGTACAGGGTTGCATCCCGCAACCTTATCTTAAAACCTTGAAACTTTGGCAACTTGCCTAATATTCGAACGTAAACTAATGCGAGGAAAAGCCATGAATTCAATAACAATACAGTTGATCAAAGGAGAAAATTAGGCGACGGAGAAACCGACCGACGGGAGATCTGAAGATATTTGTGATTACCGAACTCACACGGAACATAGCTTTGATTTATGGACTTTCCATTCAGTGTTCACATTTAACTTTTGCAAAAGTACTGACAAGATGAACAGACCCTTAATCTCTGTATAGTGCTTTGAAAGGGGAAAGAACAAAATCAAAATTAATGCTAAGTGAAATAAGATAAAGCGAGAATATGATTATGAGCTTGGAGAAGATAATACGCGCGCGATTGCCAAATGAATAAATGGCAGCTTGAATGTATTTATGCTTTTTAACTAAGTGTTAAAAAGGAACCTAAAAAGCCCTCAGCTAAAAATTCCAATATAATAAGATATTCAAAAAGTGTTGAGCCTAAAAACAGATCGCATCATTTACTTACTGTCTCTCATTGTCGTTTCCTAACCGCAAACCATGAAATCAGTAGAAAAACTTTTCATTTCCTCTTTACCTTTACAATACATTTTAGACTACTTATTAAACAGTACTAAAAGGAAAAAAAAAAAAAAAAAAACGATGTACACGAAAGAAAGCATAATGCAGTCTTATGATAAAAGCAACGAAACTCATAGTATTTTTATTTTTATGTGAAGTTAGTGTATATAACAATAATGACTGTCACAGATTTATGGCAATGTCCAACGTGAATATCATTTTAAAGAACAAAGTGCGATGAGATTCAAAATCCATTTGAAGAGCACATAAATAAATCCATTAAATTCCGTATAACTTATCAAGCCTTACATATTTTATATATTCTGAAACCATTATAACTGACTGACATAATTAATTTTCAAGTTTAATTATTCTGCCAACATCCTTACGGTCTTATCTACATCATTATTCAGGTAATTATGCAAGCGAAAAGGGAAAATTTATTTTTTAAAATTTCTTTCTTGACTTATTTGCTCTATTTTTGTTTTTCTTTTGGTTTTTTTTTTTTTTTTTGTTTTTTGTTAATAAATTTTGTGATAAAACAATACTTGAAAATGAATTGTCGTTAACATATTTCCATCGTCAACTTTATTATTCACATCATCATTTTCATCATTATAGTCATCGTCATTCATCACATCATCGCTATGCTCATTATAATCAGCATTATCGTCTCAGTGCTGATACTGAATGATCCTTATGTACACATGAAGAAGGCTTGAATAAAACATAAATTTTTCAATTTTACTGCAACGTGGTTGTCATTGTTGCTTTTACTTCATTTTCGCCTGCAACTAAAGGTAAATTTGCACATGAGAACTTTCGTATATATGACCTATAAAAGCATGTAAATGTATACATAGATATATATATATATATATACATATGTATATAGGTATGTATGACCGACAATTGTCGCATAAGAAAAATTTAAAATGCTTCTCAACCATGTTCGTGCTGACTTGAATCTTTTATTTTTCGGCTTATTAGCTGTGACATGCACATGTAAGCATGTGTGAAAACATTAGCAAGGCCCACTATGGGCAGAGTGATTGATATCCATGCATCCATATGCAAGTTTTTTTTTTGTTTTTCAATTTTAGGATGCATTAGTAGCTGCTACGAAGACAATCAATGCGGAATTTCAAATTTGTTGATAACACATCGAATATCTCGTGTCGTTTCTCTACATTCATCACAGAGTTCATATATGTACATATGAGGATGCTTATGGTGAAATACCTTTCAGAAATCTGATGAAACACATTTTTCCCCGATAAGTATGAATAGCAAAATCGATTTAACTATGGCTATTTTCTGAACACACGTCCATTTCCCCATAACTATGCTCTGGAGATATATTCCGAAAATTCGGACAAGTTTGAAAAACTGCTTATCGTGAACCTCGGTCGTAATTATCAGGATTTCTAGCATTTATATAAAGCCTTTCATTTTCATAAATAGGTCGTCATCTGCAGTTCAGATATGATTTTGCAAAGACACTAAAAAAGCTGTGCTACTTTATTTCATTTAAATATCGTATACATGTATGTGCACAATAATTCTCCCCGTATAAGCAGAAGTTATTAATTGTTTTAAGCGTAAAAATGTCAAGAAAATTTTAAAGGCAGATTTTCTATTATCCCTAAATATAAATTCTAGGACTAAAATCGCAAAGCACTAGCATCTAAGGCTATTGGATTTATTAAAAATCCTGCCACACTTGACATTTGAACCCACGACCGTTGAGTTGTTAGTCGAGACCTTTTGCCTTTTCGGTTACTCATTCGGATGGTAAATTCGCTAAAGAGCCTTAAAAGCGTGAATTGTGATGTTAAATAATGAGGTTATATCAACTGACACCGAAAAGTGCCCTAATTTGATGTTCATGATGAAAACTAGGAGTGTCTGAAAAATTCTTGTCTCCGTACCGAAATTTCGAAAGCCAATCTGAACATAATGCATTTATGTTTTTATTTTTGCTAAGCAACGACGTGCCGAAAACGAAGTGGTCCTCGATCACCTTTCGTTTTTAAAATGTAATTAAATTTTTCTTATAGGACACAATTTTCTCTTTGTTCAAAAGTTGGCTTCAGTTTCGGGTTTTGTTTAATGTGCGGCATTTCTTTGGCGTATATTTATTTGAATATCAATCAGTGGATAAGGAGAAGTCAATCGGGGTTCCTCTCTTGATTCTCTCACGAATGCCAAGTTTGGAATTGAAATTAAACAATACAGTTTCAAATTTATCAGATGTACCAGCATACGTTATTCTTTAGAACTTCGTAGGTTACAAACGGATTGAAAATATTAGTGCGCTCCCAGTGTATGTCAGATGCAGATACAGATTTAAAGCAAAAAAAAATTTTAAATGCTGATATACTGATATACGTATGTAGTCTTACTGTCTGAGTTGTATGACCTTATTTACATATACATACACGTAAATGCATAGTGATACAGGCCAGTATTGCAACAACATTTGCATATATTTGTACGACGCATAGTTAGTAAGGTATTCTCTAAAACTTATAACCTTAGACTTGAGATGAAGGCGACGTTCCGTTCCTTTTTAACGTATTCTTCTTTATCTACATAACGCATAGGAAAAAAAGTATTGTCAAAGAGCTCTTTCAGGTTAAAAGATTGTTAGAGTACTTGTTTGCTTTTGTCATTCCACACAGTTACACAGTTTTCGATAACATATGTTAGAAATGTTAAAGAAAATTTAAACAACTTTGAAATTTCCTACATAAGTTAAGTTCTCTCGGTTTTAAAGGCATAAAAAAACTTTCTTTAATTAAATCTTTTGCAAATAAATGTCTTGTTCTTCACTCTATTCAATCGAATGGTTTGTCTTCGATGTCTTTTAATATTTATTATAAATTCTTTTGTTTGGAAGTAAATAATTCAACGAACATTGGACTTAATTAGCATCAGAATAAACCATCATCTAGCTCTAGCTTATAAGCTCAGCACGATATCATTCCATTTCAATTTCAATGACTCGACTTTTCCATCAATTGGGTAAGATGTTGTCTCCTAAGAATTGGCGAAAAATTTCAACGAGTATCGTTTCACAGCCGATCCGGGGAAGACCATAATCAAAGATGTTGATAATCGTTCAAAAATTGTAGAGTAGTTCGGCGACAATGTTTCGTCACATGAAATAGATGCCTAGAAGGACTTTACATAAGCAAAGGTGAGCCAACACTTAGAACCTCGCCTACGGTCATACGACATGTGGCCAAAATGAATTGAAAAAATCTCTACGACAACGCGGAAGTAAGAGCAACAGAGGTTGTAGGGGCGGGCGTATTTAAGCCAAGATTGAGAGAAGCAGGCGAAACAAAAATATAAGCAGGTTGAGCAAAACCTTTGTACAATTGTACAAGTTGCGTGGAGTAAATGCTCGTTTTTCATGCCAACTCGGTATGAAATACGTCAAGCTTGGAAAAATCTCTATTCTATTGCTCATTCTTAAAGATCGGACTTAATGTACTGCATTTTAGGGGAGTAAAAAGGACAGCTTTTTTCCAGCAAGAAGATTGGACAAAATCTTTGCACAATGAGAAGGAGATTATCGAACTGAAAAGATATGACTGACACGTCAAGCAATTGAAAATGTCACTTTTGCAGCATTCTTCAAAATAAGTAATATATTGCTTTTATTGCGAAAAATAAAAATTGTATTTTCCACTTATCATTCAATCAGATAGTTGTTGTCCTGGTAAATTTTAACGGTTCATTAACCAATTAACTGGCCTTGAGAGCCAAACGTCATTCATAAATTGCTCTAGAGTGAAAATACTATATAAAAAATTATTGGCTTACTAAGATGCGATATATTTAAGCGACAAATTCCGAAGAACAAGTGTGCATTACAAAGCTATGTAAACAACAGCAGTGGCGTTGCGAATGTTCCGCTATTTCCTTGATTAGGAATTTTCTCAACCTTCTCCGATGTCTTAAGAAAAATATAGGCAAACGGAAAATGATGAAAATAAAGCAATCATTATAACCGACAAAAATCGATTATCACGTTCTCTGTATCTCTTCGATCAATACCACCCTTAATTTATTTTCCTGACGAATTACTAAAAATTATACTTTCTTCGCATGTAAAGCCACACTTCATCGAAGCGCAGAAACATATTTCAAAAATTCCATAAAGTATATCAGTTCTTGGGCAATTTCAAATTTGTTTCCATCTGTGCGTCTGCCCAACATTCCTCCGTTAGGGAATATGAAGGCATCGCCTACAAATTTGCAAAAAAAAATTGAAAGTAAACTTTCAAAGGACACGTTTTTACGATAAAAAAGTTTATTTTGAAAATGGAAAGAAATCATTTAGTTTTTTTTTTATGTCGAATATAATTTTCTTACTTGTTTTTTTTTTGAAAAATTTGGACAAATATGGTTTTTTATATAGCGATTTTTTTTCAACATGAAGCATCATATGGGAAATGTTCGGACAAGTGACCCGATGCAATATGTTATTAAACGCGTTTCTGACCAAATTATGTCATCGTATTTAATCAAAATATTGCAAAAATTGCGACTCGAAAATTGAGTACAAAAGTACGTAAGCAGACACTAATAGGACAGATGGACAGACTAGTTTGAATTTATTCAAGATATGACTACGAACCGATTAGCATAACAAAATGTGATCTATCTTAAATTGTCCTGGATGCCGCACACATTCGCACATACTTAATACGCTTCTAAACACAAGTATAAGGTATAAGGTATTTATAAACTCGACGTGTATATATGTTTATATATATTTTGTTTGTAGCTTATTGGCGAGTATTACAATTTGAATGACAAGATTAATATATCCCTAATATATCAAACTGATAATGTTAATAAACGTATTCAAATGCACCCAAGCATGCAACATGCAGCGAGCAATTGAATAAATTACAAAGTATCTAAAGTCGTAATACTGACATCAACCTGGAAATAAAAAAAGTACAAAACAAAAAAAGAAAAGAGAAAAATGTAAAATAAAAAAAGAAAAAATGCTTACGATTACTCTCCACGTAATATATATGTATATGTAAATAAATATTGTCAACTTTACATGCCGCATATGCTTACTTGACTGCTTTCTCATTTCCCTCTGACACTATATCTGCTTGCATTATATATGCACATTATGAATGTAATATAAAACTGTTCCATGGTATGTAATATATGCAGATTAAAATTCCCAAGGAGTGTGTGCAGATCTTGTAAGCCGCCAGCTTGGTATGTAGATATCAGAGACTTTTACTTAAGTTCATGTATATTTATAGTTTATATAAATATTTTTTTAAATTATTTCAGACACCACTTTTTCCCATTGTTGGCATTTTTCTTATCAATCATCGCAATTTTTCCATCAATTTTTTTTTTTAGCAAATTTTATTCGAAATTATAAAAAAATTGCAGTTAACGATTAGTCTCCAGATTTATAATTACATTTTCTAATCGCATCAAGCTGGACCCTTTGTTCACCTAACTGATGTGTCTTCAGGTATTCTGTTCAACTGTGTTAACTTAAGGACAAGCACACTTCAAAATGGATTGGATACCAACACTTGTACGACCACTTCTCCCATAACTTTTTTTTTGTCAAGTGATGAACGGTGTTTGAAGTTCAACCTTGTCCATCCATATAACATTTTAAGTTATTTCATATAAATTTTTATTAAATTATAGCAAGCGCGACACTTTAGTGGTTTATAAAGAAGAACAACTACAGTGAAAAGTTTAAACAACTTTATGTCAAGTCAATGAAAACGTTCTTAGCGTTTTTCCCCACAATTCAAATACCAGTTTGTCTTATTTTGATTTCATGTCATTTTTCATTTATTCGTTTATTAAGTGTGTACAAAGCCATAGGCCCATTACTTACTTACATAAGTACATTTCATGTGCAAAAAGAAACTACAACCAGGTACAAGGTACAAGTCAGCTAAATGGCTGCCAGTGTAGTTATCTTGTTCGAAAGCAATTTTCTTAAATAAAATATTTGGAATTGGGAGCGATAACCTTTCGCATTCTTTCTGGTGCAATCATCATCATCATGATTATTACAATATCGTGCTGCTATTGCATAACTGTAAACCAATCTAATGGCAACGCCAAACGCAACATCGATTTTCCTTGACCTGTTCTTATATTCAATTTAGTTTTCTTATATAAATTTCACATACTTACAAAAACTAAACGATTAAATCTGTTACGCAATTAATTGAAAGCATTCGAAACGATCATTGGCCGGCCTCTCGTTTAGAGAGAGAGAGAGAGAAAAAATTATGGGCAACAACTACTATTACAAATAATTAATACATAAGCTATTACATAAAACTAACAATTAATTTTATTAAATCAATGAAATTTGGTTTTAATTTCATTAACAACATCATACTTATCAATGCTTCAATTAAGGCTCATTGCAGGCATTTACCTAAACAACCTCTTGATGCGTTTTCTCAATAGCCTTCATTTAATCATTCACGACCTTACCTTGACTGCTTTAGTTATCATTGACCACTGGCACACATATGTGTGTACAAAAAGGAATATTCGTATTAAAATGTTCGTAATTGAATTTAGAATATTTATCGCTTTGCATTACATGCTTTCAATTAATGTAAACAATTTAATTGAATTGAAAATTCCTTAAAACATATCTTAATGGAATCATTTGGAAATATCATTGCATCGTAATTGTTGGCAAAACGCATAAACAAAAATATAAAAGAGAAAATTAAACGTCAACGGTACACCTTGAGTTGATTAAAGCAAATATTAAGGTATTTACATAAGTAACAAAATCTAACTATAAATTTTTATTTCGCTTTCCTTTTTGCGAATTGCAATCAAAAAAAATTTACGTAACAAAGAGTGAAGAATAAGAAACGACTAAAAGAAATAAAACATACTATATTTAGTTGAGTTAAAACGAATTACGTATACGCCACCGGCATGAGTTGCAAACAGAGATAATTTTCTTTATCATAATTTTGAATTTTTCCTTTTCGTTCGTAGAGCAGAAGCAATTATAGATACGTTCTGAGTTCGCATTATAAAGTTTCTATAAATTCTGGGTAAATATGTAAGCAGTTCAGACTTTTAAGTTAGCTTACGGGATTTCCAAATTGAAATTTTCTATAAAATTCAGTAAGTACTTTAAGATACACTATCTCTTATAAATAAAGGCTGGCAATAAGGGATAACTAAATGTTCACTTCACCTCTTATTCCTTTCCCTGCACTAGTTCTTAATTTCTTATAAAGTTTTGAATAAGAAAAAAGAAAGTTTTTCTGACAACATTCTTACATTGTGCAAATATCTATATATATCTGAAAAGGTAGTCAGTGGTTTCTGCCAGCAATTCAGTGCTATTCGTATGAATTTCTCCCAAATATTCTGGAAAAATTTCAAATATCGGTATTGTTTATAAAACCTTGAAAGTCTTCGAAAAAGTTTTGGCAATAATTTACATTCCTTTGCATATATGCTTAGTAATGGATTGTGGATCCATTTTTATCAATGGTGTCGTAGAAGAATTCACTTTTACTTGCTTTGGTCAAACATTTTTCAAAATTTTAAAAGGACTTTTCCAATGAGCTTTTAAAATTGAGAAATAGTTTATCTCTTTTGGATCTCTCTGCTACTGAAACACCTAATGTATCTATAAAGAGTTTACTTCTGTTCGTATGTTGTGTGATCGCCGATGTTTCAAATTCACATTTCAATTCCTTCCAGCCAAGTTAGAATGACGAAATATTATACAGCAAATTTTATCGAAAAATTTTGAAAATTTCCCTTCTTATCCATATAATGAATGAACTTTCAAAATAATTCGTTATGTGGGAAATAGTCGAAAAAGTGGACTGATCTGAATCATTTTCAGTGGGACTCGTCCTTCAAATATCTCAAAAGTTGCGGCTTGAAATCATTTTCTGAATCAAGCGATAATATATTGCATCACAAATAATACAAGGTTTAGTATGTTTGTGCGTGCGTAACACCCAGAAGACTTGACGGCCCATTCGGCGTAGAGAAGTGTAAGGTATTTGACGGTTGTCTGTGTACCACTATAGATTTTGTACTTTGTCTTTATATTATTTTTTGTGTAACTAATAATCAGCGATGATTTAGTAGAAAATAGTGATATAAGTTAGATAAGTAGATAAATCTATGCTGCACAAATGCTTGCTTTCGATAACAGTCAATTTGGAAACAATGTCGATATAATTAGTGAAAATTCTCGGTAATGTAATGTCGTATCATATAGTTCATCGATTCATACTTATATAAGATAAGCTTAGGCAGAAATAGTCGTCATTGTTAATAGGCATGATCATGACGAGTAATTCGTATTATGTCGTTGCAACAGAACGTTTATTTGTTTCCTGCAATTATTACGAGATCTGATTGTATGCTTGATATATACGTTGCATATTTCCGTTGAATTTCTATAGCATCCATATCTTCATTAATTATTTTAGGCCATGAAAAGAATGAAATCATTCCACGATAGTATTTAACGATATAAGAATAAGCGCTTAACCAGTTTTTCAATGTATCACTAATTAGTGCGAGCAGTTTGCACCGACAACGGAACGGATAGCGAATAAGAAAAGCAAATAACACAACTGAAAAATAAACAAGCAAACAAGCTATGCGTAATATTCGAGTACATTTTACACAGAAATTTTTACCTTTACTTTGCTTTGCCTACCTACGTAGGTGCTCATACAAATAACGTTAACGCGACCTTATGCGATGCACTTAGATTTAAATACTCTTACGTGTGTGCATCTTGTAAATGCAAATAAAATTTATAATTTATGCATTGCATGTATGTATGTATGTACGTTATATATATATATATATATATATATCTTTTGAGTGCAAGATTTTGTCGCAAGTTTTCGTTCTATCATTTTATCGTTCTCTTCCCTTCGTGAACACTTAACTAATTGAGTCTGATGAAAATTTCCTTTATAGAGTATAATCACACCTCGACATTCTTGCAAAGCTTTACCCTTATCTTTGCATCATTGCTGGCGTTATTCTTTGAACTTGCAACAAATTAACATAGCAAATAACGATAGTATATATACGTGTATATATTTGCATATAGGGATACATTTACCTTTTTTATAAAACTATACTACATTACTAGCAACAACTGTTTCGTGTTTAACGCTTAACATATAACACATAGGGTTTGTAAATCGTTCTTATTATTTATAACCAAATCATGAAATTTTAACGAAATTTATTTTCTCTAAATACGTTCATAAGATTCATTATCCTATTAACATAAACACACACACACACACACACACACACACACACACACACATACATACACAGGCACAGACCCAGGCACACGTACAAACTTATACATTTAAAAGTAAACGCTTACCTATATTTCTTGCTCTGTAAGCATTTCTTTAATAAGCCACTAAACAAACACTTTGCATTATCATCGGTTTTTATACGTTTAAGGTGAATATGAAAGACTAGAGTTACAAACATACTAACTAACTTACGCATGTCTCTAGAGAAACGTTTCCCTATGTAAGAGTAAATGTCTGTATAATTGTAAATACATTTATTATTACCTTCACTCTTTGAATATATTTTGCATCAATACTCTTACACTTTGAAAATCTACTTAGTGAACATTTAAACGAGATGCAAAAGAGTGAATTAGCAAAACTCCTTAACTAAATATTTATTCAGTTATTTATCATACTGATGAGTGTTTACTAAAATTGTATTTTTATTTTAACTACCGTTACAGCATTTATTTGCCTCCCATGACTAGGACTAGGACGTGTTGTAACCAAATGCTTTAATGCAGACGATATGGTGAGTATTTTTATATAATATTTAATTATTATTATGCAATAAATAAAAATGAGAATTAAACGGCGTACAAATCATTTTCACATAGTATGAACGAGCTTATATATTGAGCTTATATATCGCTTTAGTCCCTATGTCGGCCTATGTCTATGCATTGAATTCACAATTACATCCTCTAATCAATTACTTGAAAAAGCAAATTGGATTTTAAATTTCTTCTTTTCATCGATCCCGCGGTTAGCGAGTAGTCTCGAACTCATATATGTACAAGTAAAGAAAAAAGTTTTTAACATTTTTTCATCAAATTCGTCTTAATGAACTTTATTATTAAGCATTTATTTAATGCTGTTTTGATCGATAAACTTTTATCATTTTGCTTTTGGAAAGGTTAGGCAGGGCGGTTGTGCGATGAACATTTTCCAACCCATTTAAAAAATATGTGGGCCGCTATTCTCTTAGAAATTGTACTAATAACATGCATGACTACTAGCCCATGGCTCTGGATATTAATATTACAAGAAACATCACTCCGGACGATTTCAAGGACCGAAAGAGTCAATCCATCCAGGCTTTCTAACAATAGTCACTAAAGCTTGTAGATTGTAAATGCTGCGAATATTCGCATACATACCCACAATTTTCAAAATATCTATCTTTGAATAAACGTTATGAGGCATAGAGTTTTTAATAAAAAGCCGATAGCCTTAGATGCTAGTGCTTTTAAGAGTTTAGTCTTAGAATTTATTTCTCTGGCGAAATTAATAATAATAATAATAATATGAGGCATAATTCAAAGCACGTCTGCAATTTCCTGTTGTTACGGAAAGTGAAGATCCGAACGCATCTCTTGAGCTCCAAAACATAGACCCTATGACATTTAAAAAATGTATGGACCTTACTTGAAAACCCTATACGTCTTAGGTGTTCATCGTATTGTGATAATAGAGAGAATTATGAAATAGAGATTTATTGTGTTATTATCCCTCATTCATCAAGAAGAGTTTGCCATCTGTCCTGCAAAATTTCCATCCACCTCTAAAAAAAACGCAAGGTGCCTCCTTGAAAAGCTGGATAAATAATTGTTATGGCCTTTCAAGCCATTTCCTCGGCCGCTTATGTTATCAGTTCGTTCTTCATCTCCCGTAACAATTTCACCCGGATATGCCGTATAAGAATAGAGTGATGAATATTCTTGTTCTTGTTTGTGATAATTGATCCCACATACATATTTGTTGCCCAATATAGCTTTTCAATTTCCTGTAGGTGTCTAGCTGACCATACGGATCAAACGCTTCTCGATAGTTCTTGTATACTTAATTTTGAAACAGCTTCCACTAGAGATTTTAGGGTGTCATTATCAAATTCAATTGGTCGCCCACTACGAGATATGAGCAGCAGCGAATCTTCCCAACCAACCAGCTGACACTTCCTGATCTTCAATACATTCTCCTTAATATCGAAAATTTTTTTCCGCATATACATGCAATGATAAATATGATACTCGGAAGGTATGGACGCCGCCATTTTATTACAGAGAGTAGTACAGAGAAGTTTAGAGCAAACTTATACTTTCTTTGGTGTATGCTACATAGGCTGCTTTACCGTACACTGTAAAGAAATAGGCGTTACCTCTTCACCGATTGGTAACTAAAGCTCAAGACAAAGCATACTCTTGGCAAATAACTGATAACTTACGGATTTCACTAATATGTCCGATGTAAAAGCTATATCAAGTTTTTCTAATATATATATATATATATAAGGAATGAATCATTCAACATTCATCAACAATGACATACACGTCGCTGATCAGCTTAAATAGCGCAATATGTTTAACTACATTCTACATGAAAACATATTGAATTCAAGATGGCGATCGTAATTATAACATTTTAAGCTTAATTCTGAGCTTGTGCTCGCCCCGTTTATCAATTAAGAGATTTTGTGGCTTTTCATACAATTAGCAAATATCTAAAAAGTAAATATTTATTAATTAGTGTGGCTAACGTTATAATCTTTGCACTATGTTAGTGAGGGTGCTCTCTAACTTTGTTATGCTTAGTTTGAGACCTAATTAAACCGACTCGTAGAATACTTTACTAGGTAATCTGCTAACAAAATTATAAATTTCCTAGACTCTAAAAAGCCACGATTTTCATTATCTTGGATGACCTATTTAGGGCGATAGTTGCTGAGGTAATGGGTAAGGGCATCTTGGTTTGGTTACCGGATATTCTGTACAAGGCACTATAGCGTTCTCATATTCTCCCCAAGTGCCTAATCGTGCTATTGGGTTTTACCGCGATCTACCTGAAAAAGACGTTCCTGGTTTCCCTCATATTCATATATTTAAGCGTACGCGTGCATAGTTTCAACGATAATCTTTCTTTAACAAGGGAGGATGAGCAGTCTTCTCTCTAGCACCCTTCGGCTGAACTAGATTAATAACAATCATATCGCCATACTATGGTAATATTTTGCGCAAAATGGATCCTGAACATTCGTAAATGCAGTTCCACTCTCATTCATATGCGATGTAGTTCGTTCATTTATTTTTCACTACATAATACGCATTAAATTGCATCTAGATTTAAAATATGCTGAATCCTGTGTGTCCTAAGGCAAATCTTTAGTTTTTTTTTTTTGTTTTTTTTCCTCCATTCTGTACATTCATGTGCAAAGCAAAAACTAGAGAATGCAAAAAAAAAAGTACACAATAAAAAGCTCCTATTTTTCCACCAAAAAAAAAAAAAACAAGCAAAAAACAGAAACCAGTAAATGGATTCAAAACATTAAAGCGCCTGCCTGCACACAAGAAATACGGCGAACTGCATATTTAGCCCGGCAACTATGAAACTAGGCTAAATGTTGAAAAAAAGAAACCAAAAAAAAATTAAATACAGTTTGGCAATTTAATGCTATTTTCTCTGTAAACATATGTATGTGTGTGTGCATGCATAAAAACGTGAACCTATGTGTATTTAAAGCATAAAAAAAAATGAGAGATTTTTCAGCAGCCAAAATGAGAGTAAGCTTGCACAGACCAGAACTCTTGGATAGGGCGACTAATGATGATGATGTTATTTTTGTCACTTTCACGTATTTTTGCCGTAAATAAAATAAAAATAAAAGAAATCGCAAACAAAAAAAAAAAATAAAAAAAAAAAAGTACGTAACATAGAATAAATTGCCAACATTTTTTGGCTTAAATTTGTTAACAGTTTCGTTTATAGCATGATTTTTGTTATTGTTTTTGTTGGTTGCAAAATTTTTGCATTAAACAAAAGTGGAACCAAGACGAGTGACAGGCAAATGTAATTTAGTACTTCAGAGCAATCATTTACACATACTTGTGCAAACAGACTCCGTAAACTCACTCCACGCATCCACATCGTCGTCCTTATGCAAAGAGACTCTTACGTCTTTTACCAACACATTATGCATGACAGTTACGCACACATACACATCTGATTGCATTGATATCATGTATATATATATATATATATATGTATATATATGTTTGTGTGTAAAATGAAAAGTAAGTTCATAACAAAAAACAATGTCATAGAAAACATGCACGAAAACAAAAAATCATCATTTGAATAGTAATACATTTGTATGCATGTAAACAAAGTTGGCAAGCTTATTATTAGTTAAACTTAGTTACTCGACATACACTGACGAGTGAAAATATTCCTCAAGGATGCAAGATTCCGGTAGCTTTTATTAAATTTAATACTTAAGTAAGGAAGTATTTTGTGCAGATCAGTTGCGTCCTTAAAAGAAATGCAGAAATTTTCTAATATTTCTTAAAGTTTCTTTCCGACATAATTGTTGAGATTTTTATCTCAATAAACAAAGAAAGAAAATTATTGTGGTCATGCATGTCAATTAACTAATCCGTCATATATCTTCGCCAGTATCTCTATTGATAATACTATGCATGATTTTTTTATTATTTTACGACGAACCGTTCGGAGAATGTTCTCTATTTCTGTAACGCGGTGAGGATTGGAAAGAAATGAGGAACAGAGAAAGAGGTAGGAAAAGGGCCGCAGCCTGGTGGTTGCTGGGCACAATCGGCAAGTGTTATACCTTTACCGATTAAGCACACACCATAACGATATTATTGGTATGCTGAATAAATTCGTGCTATTTGCGAACGCAAAGAGCAAGAGTGTAGTGTAGATTGGCAAAAAAGTGCGAGTTCTCAAGTAACAATATCAGTCATCTTAGTGAAGCGCAAATAACATAGTTTGAGCGCAGCTTTGAGTAGATCAAGACTTTGCGGGAAGAGTGTGTGCTTCGCCTGTATTTCAAGGATAGCGCTGCAGTTTGCTGCCCACTGTTATGCCAACAACAATAAACATCGACTATAAAGACGAATAACCATAACCCAATTATAAGGCTACATAAGTTAAGTGTAGTGCCTTAAAAGTTGGATCAGTCAACTGCGAGGCTACCATTAAGAAGCTCAATTAAAAGCAATTTATGCGGTTGCGGTGTAAAACGTGCGGGATATGACAAAAATCGCAATCGAGATATCATGATTTTGTTCAGCAAAACTAAGCCAGGAAACGTTAGCAACGGCACGATTAAAATGTGCTGCATTCACTAGATATGGCTCCTTCTCACTAACACCGGTTCCAACTAATGACTGATTGTCTAGTCGAGTCAGACCTCTATTCTTAAGGCGGTACCCAAAAAATGAAGTCTTTTATAGATAATCTCAACAAGTGCAATGTCCTCTCCATAAGGAATTCATATTCTGCCTGAAAGATGGGACATGTGATAAATATAGCGACAAATAATATGTTAAATAATTTATCTCGCGTAATATTTTTATAAAAAGTTATTTTTTTGCAGAAATTTGGAGAGATTTATACATCTTCATAATAAAGCCTGGCAAGGAATCTTTTATGGTTTACTACTATTGTTATCTGATTAGCTTCCTTACCAAATCTTCGTCTAAATTAAATTAAAAAATCAATGTTTTTTAAATCCAATTTCTCCAATTAACGGCAGTAAACAGTATAAAAAAATCACTCACTTACCTAGAAAGGAATTTAGTCAATTTCCTTGTAACATACCACATAATACCACTCGTTCTAGATATGTCTCCTCGGGTTCGAAACAATTGACGGTGACAGTTGGAACCTAAAGTATATTCTTTTTCTAGAGGCATAATTAACTCAAATGTATGCTAAAAAAAATTATTTTACAATCACTGGCATAGCATGGCATGTAGATGTTACCACTGTCGATTAACGCATACGCGTGCTGTAAAACAATGAAAAAGTCTGAATTTCGTGTATATAGTGTCACTGCAAAAGCGGTAACATTGTCACGAAATCTTGAACATTTAGTTTGGAGGTTCATACTCTTATATATCTAAAAATCATATAGATTCGTCAATAATCATCCCACAAACTTACTGAGTAACATATTACATTAGTAGATAAATTTTAAGAGTATGAAATGAGTTTTTAAATACAAAATTTATAATTTTCTTTTCCCCATTATAAGTTTAAAAACTTTTCGTCTTTAAATAGTAAATGAATAAAGAAAACTTCTGAAATTAATATAAATAAAAAAACCACTACTTGCCACATATATATAAAGTAGCTGCAAAAATAAAAACATAAAAATTATAGTAAGAATTTCTAAGTTTAGAATGAGTTCTGAGCCCATTCCCATCACGACAATTAACAAAAGATTGTTTACAACAGAGCACGATCTAAATTGGCTGCAGTGCGAAAGCAGCAAATTCAGCAAATTTTACTTATATCTTGGCCCCAAAGAGCGATAACAAACGCAGCGATTTATGAAGAATGCACTCACATGACTTCTGACTTTACACATAACACATAAGTAATAAACCAAATTGAACATGAACCAGTTTTCAAGCTTTCATATGAAACCACTCGAAACCTAACTAAGTTTAACATAAATGCTATTGACAGTAGGGCAAAGAATAAATTAAAATTGAAATGAAAAAAAAAACTTTTAAATGATTTCATAACCTAACCTAAAAAATAAAATATTAGTCAAAAATGATTATAGCATAACATAAGCAAGGATAAGTGATAGATCTTTCAAAACATTACAATGGCATTCAAAATTTGTATTTGAAAATCAAATAAAGAAAAGTAATTCATTCTGATGGTTATTGAGCAGGATGACTTACCGATAGGGATGGATAAGCAAATAAATCCGAAAAGTTACATAAAACAATTGTTAGATGAGACTACAACTACAACAAACTACAAACCCTCAACTGCTCAAACTACAGAGAGAGCAAAATATAAGTAAAAATAATGCCGATCTGGTAAGAAACATAAATAATCAGAGAATTAAATTACAGTTATAGCTATAGGATTGTTTACGAGTAAACTGTAAGCAGACGTCTTACTAAGTTGAATACAATTAAGAAATTGTGATGATTGAAGTTGACCTTCACTTCCTCTTCGCCATTTAGAGAAACTAACTCGAATAAGTTAACTTACAATACGAAACTTTTGTTGTTAGAATGACATAATAGCCCGCACGGAGTAGCCCAAACGATGAGAGTGGTGTTCGCGTGTTCAAATCGTAATGCAGTTTAATCATACTTGATCATGAGTGCTTAATCTATATTTACAGATTGGAAGGCAGCCGTCCACTAGAATGCGGTCCCTCACTTATCTTTTTCTCTTGATCCATGACGTTGCGCCCGTCGCATATGTAATTGACCCTGTTAAGAATAGAAAGAGAAATAGTGTCGCGTTTGTGGAATTCCATATAGAATTCTTCATTCCAAAGATACTAAATCGGTTTTGCGTAACTTATTTAGAACTTGCACGTTCTACGTTTACGGGTAAGAACACACTTTTCAACAGCAGTAACAAAAAGCAATTGTTCATTACCATTATAAACGCATTAGAGATGGTACAGTAGGAAAACATGGCTAAAAGAAGGACTTCAGTGAAATAATTTCAGATGGGAGATCTAGTCATAGAAATTTATCTATGGGCAACAAAGAAAGATTAAAACTTCTGTAGAACGGTTTACCTATAAAATTTTTACTTTGAAATGAAAGAAATCATATGTTTGGGATCGATGATGCCACGTTAGAAATGCTGATTACGGCCCAATTCTATAGCAGTTTTCTTGAGCTCTTTGTCTAGAGTGTTTTTCTACTTCCTTGAAGTGATAGAATTTAGGATTCAAATGAAACTCAAACGAAATTTCAAATTTTTTGTGGACGTGTAAACGTGGCTAGGTTTTATGTACACGATTCTCTCAGCCCAATTTTTAACCATTTTTTCAAGTATTTAGGGATATATTATCTTAATAAAGCAGGCTAATTCGACTGCTGTTGCATAAAAGGGATAGTTTATATAATTCCTAAAGAAGAAAATAAATCCCATGGACTATTTTGTCAATTAATGTTCTCACTCAATTCAAAATCCAATAACTTGATTACTTTTGCTAACAGTATGATGATGCATCGGCTTTTCCATTATTTTTCACAAAACTTTGTATCACTCAAGCGGCAATAGATACTTATCCATATATCTAATAATAAGAAAAGAAATCCTTATTGAATTTTGTAGAAATTTTCCTCGTCACTGTATGTTGAGATATGGTATGTACTCATACAACGCACAGCAGGATTTATATAAAAGTTCATATAAGAAAAAGTTTTAAAGTAAGAAAATGTTTGCATATACAAATTATAATGACAGCATACATGAAAGAAGTCATTTTTGGCAAAACTATTAACAGGGATTTCCTTTTATGAATTTGTTCGTTTAGTGATTTTTTTTGTTTTTTTTTTTTTCTATTCCTTGTTACTTATTTGGCGTAACTTCTATCCAGTATAGTATGTGTGTGCGTGTGTGTGAATACATCTAATTTGTTTTTTATTTTTGTTGACTTAACTTTTATCGTTAAATTTTATAATGATTTTTCCAAAAATTACGATTTCTCAAATAAAACATAATTGCTATCATTACGTTCCCTTCGTATTGGTTTATGTACAAAGTTCATCAATCCATCTGTAAATTATTTATTGCTACGATTGCATTTTATTGCAAGCATTTGTAAATTTTAAATATACTTTTTTTTCTTTTTATATTCAGATTAATAGTAAATTTCTTTATTGTTCGTAAAATGTTCGCTAAGAAAGCATAGCCCAGTCACTTGGTGTTTACTATGCTACAGTGCTACAGTTTGACTTATTTGTAATAAACTAAGAAAATTCCGGTAAAAGAAAGGTAAGCAAAGAAATTATAGTCGGGTGTGGCCGAATATTTTATACGCACTTTATACTGTTACGAAATTCGCTTTTCTCGGATACGATTCGTGTCACTGGATCGTGGATATTGTTTTTAAGAGAGACTCACTTGCACGTCTTCAAGACTCTTTTATTTACAATCAATTTGTTTATGAGTAGGACTATTTACAAATTTTACTTTGACAATACTCTCGACTTCTCAACTCTAATATCCTTTTTCGACTCAAATGTTCTTGTCCGACTGACTCTGCCATCCGCATATAGTCTATTTATATACATTTTTACAAGCATATTACTATTAGCTAAGTTCATGGCTTTATTTTAATTCGTTAAATTGCTTTTCTGCTAATCATGTTCCTTGCCGGCAGCTATATGACGCGCCGCGTATATGCACTTGGACTTTCCCAAATTTATTATTTGGGGAAAAAAAAATTGGTTGGAATGAACTGGATTTAGGATTTCCCTAACAATGCGTATGCTTGTCTTCATCTTCGTCATCTTCTAAGTCCTCCAAGCTGTTATATGAAGGTCTCTGTCGACAAATGCCTCTATTAAAGTTATCTTAAACAAACTTTTGATGCCATTTGCTTACCTTTTCGTCTGTTTGTCTTGGGATATCTTGTTTGGATCGAGGCAAAGGAAGGTCTCTTACACATATTAACTGAACTCGTCAGTGCATTTTGAACATTACCGTCTAATGGGAAGAATAGCGGACGCATCAAATTAACCCCAGACACAAGTTTTAAGCAAATCCTGCACTAAAATAAATTATTAGCAGCAACGTCTCACTATAGAAATTCAATACTTGTCCAAAGACTGCTTACAAATGCCTTACGCGTAGTATACTTTTTTTGAAATACGAAAAATAATATTTTTCCGCAAATAGAGTACAAGACGCACTACATACTTGAATAGATATAAATGTGCGATGTTTTGCACGAGTAAACTTCACAAACTTAAAACAATGTTCGAGAGTGAAATGAAATTCCTTACGTGCCAATTAAGTGATTTTTCGTCCCTTTTTCATTTTTATTTATTATTATTATCATTATTATCATTTTTTTTTTTTTATATTTTTTTTTTTTTTTTTTTTTTTCATTTGTCATACACAGCTTTCCTGCTTGTACATTATTAAAATAATACAATTGTACAATTCATTCATTTGGTATTTTTTTTGTTGTAACTGTCAAGTGCTTGTTGTATGCATGCATTTTTGTATGGCTTTGCTTTATACAAATATTTTGTCTTTCTATTGCTATGTTAATGCAAACCTATGTTATGCTTGTGTGTAGGTATGCACATTTTCGGATGGGTCATGCCCTGCTCTTAACACTTCATGCATTCGCTTTTGGATCGAGCGTACAATCATTTAACCCAAAATACGCAAATAATTCTTCTCATTATATGGATATATCATTTCAATACAATGATGGCAATGTAAATATGTGTGTGCTTGCCTATGTATATGTGTATGCATATGTGTAAGCGTATTGTATATGTATGTATATCATTTGCATTTTTATTTATTCTTAATATTTGTCAGTATTGTTGTTCTCACTCTCTCTTTTCATTTTTTCTATATTTTTTTGTTTTTTTTTTTTTTTTTTTTTTTTTTTAAATTAGAAAGTTTACTTTGTATATTAAGCTATTACAATTTATTTTATTTGAGGTTTATGTAAGGAAAGCTTAAAAACGAAAAAAAAAAAAAAAATAATTAGAAAATCATAGTCGGTTGCAACCGAATCTTTTGTACTCAACACCGTTATCTTATTTTTGCAGAATAATTTTGTGAAAATTTATATCTTGTGTGTATGTGTTCTACTTTAGGACCAATGAGCAAGAGACAGGAAGAGGGAACGTATTCTCAGTATGGCGTATGAACGTTGTACATGCGATATTTTCGGAACATAATAATGTTTAAAACAGACGGACACGCTTAAACCGATTAAGAATTTGATGCGAATCAGGAATGTATATACTTCGTAGAGTCTCTGTAAATTCTTCTTCTGGGAATCGCAAAGGCTTTGTCGAATCGAATACACCCCTTATCCTGCGATGTTACGACTACAAAAAATGCATAGTAAGAGGGATAATCAACGCAAAAAAAAGAAACTGACAAAAGGAGAGGAGAGAGAGGAGAGAGAGAGAGGAAAAATGCAAAATTACAAAAGAATATAATTATTTATGTTTATTTCACATAACGCACACATACAAAAATTCATAAATTTGCATAAAAGCGCATTATAAGCACAAGTATAAATGAGTGACTTTTCATTTTTTTCAATTTTTTCATTTTAATATCTACACAACTTATGTGAATAGGCGATGAATAAATTTTCTTATTTCGCATTCCGACACAAAATATAAACATTTCTTTTTAATTTACTTAAATCAGAATTTATTTTATTATCGCTAAGACTTTGTTTCTCTCGTCTTTTTACATAAAAGTAGTTCAGTGACACAGTAGGATAGCATTAGGATCGACATATATAAGGGCATGTATGATATTGTATTGCAGTAGCAAAAGCTAGGATTATTCAGACATAGTAAGCAAAGTTTACATACTTAGCATAGAGTAGGAAAAAAAGAGGATGAGTGACTATTTGTGCCGCCCCGAACAATGCATTAGTGGCTCTTGGTACATGTTGGGTTTTTCTATATACAAAATTTTTTGGATTATCAAAAACATTTTGAATGGACTTTGGTAGAGAAAATGTCTGCCATTTTCAACGATAATAATATCATACGTATATACATATATACTATACCCTCACGTAAAACTTATGCGATTTGTGAGCAAAAAAATTGCAAAATAAGCGACTCGCGTAACTCTCATTTGCGGTCAGCTTTACCTCGCTAAGAGAGGGACAATGGGAAGTCCGAGTTATACGATGGTTGCACCACTACCTCCAAGCCAAAATTTCTCCATTTTGGCCTAACTGTTAATCCTAATCATTCGTACCATGTGTTTTCGTAACGAATCGTAACATGATTCGCTATGATTCTCATTGAGTTATAAAAATCATGGGAATAATTAAAATGTTATTGGTTCGTTCGCATACAAGCTAACACACTATGTGTAAATCTAAAATATTAGATAAAAAATAGTAAACAAATATAACACAAGCCACACATTTTTTGGAAATGCAATGTGAAAGGATTAAAAGATTTTGGCTTAAAGTGCAAATGCTGTTCGAAGATAGGACGCGCATCGTTTGGGCTTAGAGATTTATATGGTCTACCAATGTTGGATGGATGGAAAGTGACGCCTTCTCCATTAATCAATTTTGAACATGTTCGCTTTGGTTGCATTAACTGTTGAGAATGTAGACAGATCCTCTAGCTAGATTGCAGCAGCTCATGATGCACAAAATGTAAACTCATTTGGAGTTAATCCGGGTTATGCCACTTTTTCTGCAGCTTTCTTCATTCATCTTGGATGAGAATTTGTTTTTACGATTTACACTACTGTATCAACCACTCTTCCTTTTTCCTTGTCTCGACTTCATTTACAGATATTCGCCAAAGAAAATTCTGTCTATTAAATATTTGGCTTTTAATTCGCACACGCTACCCAAATATCGAGCTTCTTTTCATATTCAGCCCTGCACAAATGATTAAAAACAGTTATGCAGTCAACATTTTGTTCGGCATCGTTGACATAGGATGCAATAAGCCAGTCTTTGCAGCGATTGGCGGTAGCGCAGTGTGTCTCCAATGAATGGAACGTCTAAAGCGGTACGAACAAAGTATATGCGTCTTGCTAAGTTTCATAAGTATCTTCATCATAAACAAGACGAATTCTTTCCTTAGTTTGGGATGCATCATCACCTTGATCGATGTGATTTTGTATACGCAGCGACTTTTCTCAGAACTTTCTTTTATTCTCAAAACCCAACTACCTTCGACTGAATCCACAGTGAAAAGTCTAAATTTATCTCTTGGAAAAAAGCCCAAGAACCTCATATAAACATATATATATATATATATATATATATATATTAAAACATTTTAAACATTTGAAGTTATTGAGGAAAGTGTTTCAATAGTTTAGTTTTCGTAAATGGCCGACGTATTGTAGATCCATATTAAGGAAATTTTTTTTTATTCATTTGTTTATTTAATATATTATAGGTTCATGACGTTTGCAATTAAGCAGTTAATCATATTTAGAGCATAACACATCGACATATTATGTAATGGCGTTTCACACATTTGCTTATATGTAGATGCCTGTATGGACGTATGAATTGTTCCATGTACGATTATATAATCGTATATGTTGTATTTCATGTAAAACGGTAGAGTATACTTGGTTGTGGTTGAAACTTGTTAAGTTATGTTATGAAGGTTTGTAAACAAGTAACTTTTTTATTTATTTTTTTTTATTTTTCTGTTTTGCTTCCATTTCGAGGTCAACTTAAGTGAAAGTGCTTTCCGTAGTTAGTTAAGTAGTCAGGCGGTTATGAAAATCATGAGAGCTACTTAGTAGTCATTAGGTGTTCAAGAAGATTCAAACTTACTCTATTTACTTGCACCTTACTAAACAGATTTTATCTTAGATAACGTAATCGTACTTATCACAAAATTCGGCAGCTTATAGCGTATTTTCTCGGAAGATGTTATAGCAATTTAAGGTTATTTTCTTAACTGCTTTACACTGTTATGTTAAGTTGAATTCATACATCAATCACTTATAACAACTAAATATTTGCGCGATCCTTTAAAATGCGCTATTCCTGATTTCGTTATTTCCACTTTTGTCTCGTTGGCTTAATAAATGCTGCGAAACTTCTAGAATAAGTGAAGAAGTAATCACTAACACAAAGTGTGCCAAAAGGACCTCTGCTGGGCAATTATAGCCAAATGTCTTGAGTGTTAATTTCTAACTTCTCGCGTGAATAGCTGTGGTGTTGGCATTTTTTAATATTTTCTTGAAAAAATTTACTTTTTCCGAATCTATTATCTTAACACAAAAAATTTGGAAATAATCAGCCTATTTTTAGCGTAATGCAGCGCCCTTCCCCTTAGTAGTAGTCATAAGAAGGCAAAACTGGGCGATAACTTTACTCGGATGTCGTAGATTCAATTCATTCTCTGGTTTGCTAAGATCTTATGTTTGAACAGGGTAAGGATACTATAAGGTCGGGTACACGAATGCCGCCTGTATATCTTTCTGAGATAAAGCCACGGCTAGTAATAGCAAGCAAAGCACGACCATTTTCTGAATTGGTTTAAATCTTTCCGTCCTTCTGTCCATGTACGTATGTATATTTTGTATTCTATTTAGAGATCGTAATTTTGAAGATATTTGGATAAATTTTGAACACAAATATATTTTGTCCTAGGAACGAATGTTGCATAAAGTGAGCGAAATTTACGACTATTTCTACTGTACCGTCTTCTAAAATATTTTTCTGGAGATCTACCTCGTGCATCTACATGAAAATACTTTAGGAACAAATTGCAATTATTTTTTCCAGAATTAATTTGAAATATTTTTTGAAATTTGTATGTTATCACAAAATGACTATGGGAAAATATTTCAAAAACTTGGCAAAAAATACTCCTGGAAACTCGAAATCGAAGTTATTCAGCTTCTTTGAAAGTCTTTTTTGTACAGATTTGCGAGGTATAGGTAATATAGGTCAATAGTTCAGGAAATCCAAATTTGGATTTGTTTAGCTTGTTTCAAAAATATTTTTATGTAGATTCATAAGTGGACTTCCAAGCCCAAACATATCTAAATCCTAGCTCCGTTAAAGCGTTTGCAGATGTCTGTTTGGTAATTGTAGTTAAATTCGAATTTATCTGAAATTATTAAAAACGAATACTAACTATAGGAGACGAAGTGTAGGGTATTTAAATTCAGCTGAAACTTGAGTTATTTCTGCTTTTTTTTTTTAGTTTTCTTTTTCCAAATCGACGATAATTGTTCTCGTTTTTATAAATCTTATCTACTTAGCCTTTCTATGGCAGATATTAAATAAATTCTATTTGTAAATATTCCTCCCCTTAGTTCGGAAAGTTTTAAATATATAGTTGAAATTGTACGCAAGCACTTGCGTCCCTCTCATATCACATCCGAAAAATACAGTCACATTCGTGCAGTACTTTTACGATTGCTCCCTTCGCCTTACTTTTCATTATTATTAAGCTCTTCATTCAGACTATGTCACACTATAAATAGATGTTCTTATTTTAACCCTTCGCATTACAGACATTCAAAGTTGCTTGAATTGTCATTATTATCGTTAGTGAGTCGCATCATAACATTTCTCTTCATCAATGTATTCTCTTAATATCATTTACTTACATGCATTCTGTTAATATCATTTTAGCGCAATTAATGTTAACAGTTTCCCTATTAATTAAGTAAAATGAATTTAAAATATTCAAACGAAATTATCATCACTTACTCCTGCCTATAAATGCATTAAACATTATCTGGCCGTATACACGTATTTTAAGCTTGCATACATATTGCTGCGCAAGGGCCTTTCAACAAAAAAATGCCATTTTTAATATTCCATCCAACAAGGACAGTTTTTCATTTGTGCAATGCAATAAGTGGCGCAGTCATGCTGAGAGTAAGCATCGTCGACATCTATAGCATCGATTTACGTCCTTCCTTCTCTCGAACCATTAGCATTACCGCAAATGTGCGGCTCTATCGAAACCAAAAAAAGCAAAAGCCGTTAGGAAAAAGATTATTTAAACAGAAACGAAAAGCGCAGTTATTACTCAACTCAACAGGACTTGTGTCTCGAAGTTTATGTCAGGTGTTCACAACGCTCATACCAACGTGTCAGTTTCATTACCGTTTGTCTACAGTAGTAAATTGAAATTCACAAAAATAGTGGACATGAGAGTGCTTGTAAGATACAAAAGTAACGTAGATCCGACAACGGCGTGGTATACGGAAGAACAGTAAATTCCGACGCCAATCGAGCAATATTTGATATACGTCTGTAAAACAAAAAAATTTCGAGGTATAAAAGCAATTAATCGGGTTTGAAGGATCAAGCTTGGTCTGCAATTTGTTTCTTCTTTGTGACTCGGGATTCCCGTGTAAAAACTTCTCAGTCAGTGCTTATGATCGCTACGGAAGAATATATCAGGAGACTTCAGGCTGCAGAATCATATATGGGCTTGGTAGAAGTGACTAGTAAGACCGATATGGTTCCACATTCGTGTACTGAAAGTCGAATTCATTACTATTTTAAAGCTTGACTTAGCAGACCAAATCTTTCCTATCACTCTCTCATCTCTCTCGTCAGATTAACTTTAAATATGAGGTAAATTGGACCTTGCAAATGGTCCAAAATTGCCAAAAAAAAAAACATTTTTTTATTTTTTTTTTCTTCTACATTATGGTTTCCAAAATGTGGACTTTTTCAGTGTCCATACAGTGTCCACGCATTTCAAGGCGGCAAATCCCTAACAAATTGCGTTTTTGACGGAAAAGTTGAACCTACCGTAGCGAACTCAACTTTTGTTTTACACGGTAGATGCGTACCGCGCAAAAAAGATCTGGTAAAAAATGCATGGGACATACGGTAAATTTGGTCAAATATCCACAATTTTTAAAAATCGTATAAAATGGAAAAACTATACATTTTTCCAAAAAACCATGCAAACAAAGTAACAATGACATCCATTATAAATATATTTATAAGATAAATTCATAACCTCATAGGCGAGGCCGACCCTTCAATACCCTACACCACACTGTCTAACACAATTCTTATTTTTGTATGAGATTACTATTATGGGTCAATTTTTATCAACACATATTAAAACTTCCATTTTTCTGCTCAATTTTCGTGAAAATCCACATTAGGGTAGGATCCAAAAAAATAGACCGAAATGGTTTAACTTTGATACAGAAACGTCTCGTATATTATTGAACGATGTCTCTAACTCTTATCTTAACTCGCCTTTTCTCACATCTTTGACTCTTTTTTTTTTTTTTTTTTTATAATGAAATTTACTTATTTCACTCAAATAAATAATATTCAAGTGCTTTATCTACAATTGACGGAGAAAAACGGACCAACCAACCGAAAATGCTTACTTACTTCTAATTTTCCGGCCAACGTGTCGTAGTTAGGCGCATGATATGAATCATTCGTGAAGGCTTTAGTGAAGGCGACCGCAAAATCTTACACACTTTCTGCGCTGATACAAATGTCAGTTCGTATCGCAGCAAATCTGAAATATATCGTATAAAGGCTAATGTTCCTTACTTTTCGGGTCGGTTGTTTGCAAAAATATTTTCAAACATACAAACAACTGCCATTCAAATTTTAGACAAAATCGAATACTATTACATACGTATATGTATGTGTATGTGTATAAATATGATTTATAAAATAATAACATAATGTGATTTAAAATATAAGAATAAAAGAGAAATGATAATAACCATCCTAATCAAATGTTTTGAAAAAAATATGAAAATTCGTATAATAAATCTCTTTACAAAAATTTACAAATTTACATCTATGTCATCATATGGAAATGCGATAAGTAGACTTGGAAATGATTTGGCATTACAAAGAGAACAAAAATTAATTAAAAATTGTAAAACAAACTGATCGGATGGCCGATGTACTTTCTTATGAGATACATACACTTGCAATTGTGCATCCGCCATAAGAGAAACTTTTTCCAATACGACAAATTATGAAAAAATATTCAAAATCGAGTAAACTACAATTTCTTTGGCAATAGTCATTGCGTCCTAAACAAACGTTTTGTGTCTGAGTTTGCGTTGATTGCTTTAGACCAACCTATGATTATCTTGCAAAGCATGACTTGTGTATGCGTATATGGTATATATGCCGCCTGAAGTGATGTTTGAATAAACTCAATTGCTTACTATTTTTTATTGGACTGCTTGTATTGCTTGCGCAGTATGAAAATAATGTTTCCATTATATACATGCCTTTCAATGAATTGCCTTGGAAAAGATTACCCTAAATAATTCATTTAGCAATACATGTAAATACTCAAAGTATTGTTCATAACGCACACAGTGTTAAATTAAAACTTTATTTTTATTTTGTTGTGGTTTTTAGAAAATTAAAATTTACACCTGCATACGGACAGGCCTCACAAAGCTTTGTCTAATACACCGCTTCGCCTATCAGGCATACCTTCCGTCCACCTATTAGGTGTTTGCAAAAATTTTGAAAAAGCATTTATTGAGAAAAAATGGTACAAAATCGACATTTAATTAGAATAAACCATAAAAGTAATGAATTTGGAAGAAGAAGAATTTTGAGCACTCCACGATTAGCCTCGGCGTACGTTGAATAAATTAATAATATTATAGCAAAAAGTGTTATTTTGTGTAGAGCAACGTCGAAACCAACCGATTTCAATCTGGTCTGGTACAATGGTATTTCCCATTTCTCTATATATTTCCTATCTGTAAAAGTCGGTGATCAAAATTTTTGCAAACATCTAATATTTCATTTTCTGGTTTTAAAATTTCTCAACAAAAATCCATAAAAATTAATATTCTGGCATTTTAAATGAAGTTGGTAAATTTAGATGGCGGTGGAATCACTTCTTGAAGCCCCTCTAATACAACATTCTTAGCAGAAATAAATCTTTATGTGACAAAAAAGTTTAACGGTTAGTATCTTTCGATGAAAATTGGTACGAAAAGTGATTGCGTGTATAAATTGTGGTTTGCGATGCGTGTAAGTTCTTGCAAAGTTTCTCATAGAGAATCAAAAGATCGAACATTTGATATTACAAAATAAAGATAAAGATAAATGAAAAAAATCATTGAGAGAAGTCCTTAGTGTGCTTATTACTAATTACAAAATATTTTTTCCCCATTTTTTATTTTTCTTCGGGAACATTGTAAAACCTTTTTCGTTTTTATACTCTACACCACGTGATTCAGTGTATATTCAGTTAGTGCGGGCGTAGGTAACATCCAGAAGGGCTTCAGGTAGATCCCGCTTTAATTACACCGATCGATTCAGAATCATTTTCTAAGTCAATCTAAGCCTGTCTTTCCGTCTGATATCTGTCCATGTAAATTTGTGTTCAAGCTATAGCTCGCAATTTTTGAGATATTTCGATGAAATTTGGTACACAAACGTACTTCTTTCCAAGGATGGACCACTTCCCATCAAATTCTGTAAGGTCGTCATATTGAAAAAATTGTAATTTTCAAAATTTCTCGGCAAAAGTGTTTTGAACCGGCTGCGGCAAATTTTGAACTCTCTCTCCCATATAACTGTTCGTATGGAAATTGAAGCTGTATATAGTAAAAAGGTATAATTTTGAAAATTTCATTGTGAAAGTTGGGTAATAATAGTAAAAAAAAAATGTCTACCTTACCGAAATTCCCTTATATGCTAAAAAGACCTAATTGTTAATTCTTTTGTGATGAAAATTTGTTTACGATAGTAATTAAACAAAAAAAAATAAGTGGACCTAGCATGGGTCTATTTCTTGTATGTTAATAAATCCTTCCTCCTACTTATTTATTTAGAGTAACGTTTCAGCAAACAAATTTACAGTAGTCAATTTGAATCACAAAGGTCTATTTCTTTTGGACCCCACCACATATAGGCGCTATCACGAAATGCAAATTCTTATATGTAAGCTTCCAATATGCGGGCTTTCATGAAACGATCGCTTTGAGTATTATTACCAAAACGAGAAAATTACTGCATTAGGAGATGTGGTGTAGGGTATGTAAAAGTCGACATTGCCCGACGATAATGTTCCTCCGTGTTATAATTGATTTTCGAGTCTTACTTGTATCTCTATAAGAGGAAATATCTGCGGAGCATATAAGTTACTTTGTTATTAATGATGATGGCATGTTATTATATCGTTAAAGACGTTAAGCACATTAAGATGATTTTTGAAGTATGCGACAAATTTTTGCTCCATGCGCAGAAGATTCGCAGCGATAATACGCAAGAACTATTTAAATTTTTAACATTCATTTATTTGCTTTAATTTCAGCATAATTTCAAGAAAGCGAAACTTATAGCAAAAAAAAATTGGTAAAGTTTAGTAGTAGCGACCAGCTAGAAGAAGATCCAAATTCGATAATTATAACGTTATCTCTCTTTAGTAATTGTACACAAAACAATAAAGTAGATGTAACAACAAAAAGTTTATCCAGGATAGTCTTTTTTGAATTGCCTTGCAAAGCAAATTCAAAATTATTTTTTTAATTAAGTCAAAGGTGTAATAAAAGTTTGCATTTCCAAATATATATTCAAAATTATATTTCCAAGCATAATTTCGAATACGTTTGCAGGGAATACTTTAATGAAAAACGGAAGGAAAAAAAAAAAAAAAAAAATCTGTATAGACAAAGAAGATAAATAAAACTAAACCGAAATTAATTGCATTTTGTGGTAATACTCTCGCATCGACACGCCATACAACAATACCTCAACCACATCAACAAAAACAAATAAAAGATAAACTCTAACATAAACGAGCACACAAAGGCCCAGCATTCGGCAAGCACCGTACGTGAATGTGTGTATGTGAAAACACATGCTCCCTTTGCGTAGATGCACGAATAAATTCCTACCTCATTCGTATGTGTGTAGATATTATATGATAGAGCGAAATGATGATGTATTGCATTGCTGCGCTCTATACACAAAATATTTATTTATTTATTTATTTTTTATTTTTTTTTTTTTGTATTTGTTTGTTGTGTTATGGGTAAGTCTGCACTTGTAAAACCGCCAATTGCCATGGACATGGAAGCTGTACAGTGCAAATTAAAAAAAAAAAAAAGGAAAAAATTAACTAACTTGAAAACAAAATCAAACTAAGCCACATACAGTTATTTGCATATGACATATAAACGAGTTCCTGATAAATCATATAAAGGTGCAATTGGTTTAAGTCGCTTCTTAGATAACTATCTTATAATCGGAAAATGTTTAGGGGATCAAATATGAGATAGTCACATATACTATCATTTTCATCTAATCAGCCATAAAATACTAAATTGAAATAACACATTCACACACATACACACATACACACACACACGTACACATAAAATATGGCGAAATGCTGTGTCAATCGGTCCTCCTTCAAAGCTCACCATAAGCGTGAGTGATAAAAAAAAGACTTTAACTACTCAAATGTCGTTTGCAGCCGAGATCAAGTGATCTACGCAAGTGATCGTTCCATTGATTATATCTTTAATATGTCGCACCTTTGATAAAACAATTCATTAGAAACTTTAATTCAAATCCCGCCGGCTGTTAAATGCAAACGCACAACAGTTAGTTTGTTCGAAACCATCTTAGTTTTATATTGTGAACATACACACACTTTTTGAGCGATTTTAAAAAATTTCTTTGCCTCTTCTCATTATTTATATAACGGAATCAAGCAATTCTCGTAGAAGAGTCGAAATGTTTGAGAGAATTTTTATTGCAGATTTGATTGATTGTTAAACGATAGCATAATATTTTAAATTCAATTTGTGTCGTCAACAGGCAATTGTGAATGAAGGGATAATAAAAGAAAACGTTTATCTAAATTAAAGCAAAATTTCATACTTGAAAAGACGTTGCTTGCTTTGTAAACTTTCTGATGTTTGCGCTGGCATTTGATAAGATTAATGTATCGTCGGTTAGTACAGAAAATGAATTAATTTTTATCAATTGTTAGCTTTCATTTTCAACTTTCGCAACGTCGAGAAATGAAAAACAAATAGAAAGAAATTGAAAGAAGAGGAAAGAAAAGAAAATCAAAAAAACGATACAAAATAAAATAAAATAGAAAAACACAAAACAAAAGACAGGAGAGGAAAGAGCAAAAGTCGAGAAAAGATTAAAGTGAAAAGCAAAGAAAAAGGAAACAAAAAGAATATTGAAGAGAAGGGCAGAGAAGAAAAGAGAAGAGTAGAGAAAAAAAAAGCATAAGAGAAGAGAGGAGAAGAGGACAAAGAAAAAAGGCCATGGCAACGGAAGAAGAAGGCGCAGATTAGGGGCCGCGAAAACATTTGAACTGATAGAGAGTTATAGGCGTCGCCAGTAAAACCAAACTTCTTGTGCGCTTGTATCCAAAAAACGAATATCACTAATTAAGGCCCTGACTACACGAAGATCGGATCGAGTGAATCTGAGGAAGCGTCTACTCAACGTTGTTACCCGTTTTCACAAGCGTTAAACCGCAAATTAAAAGAAATAAGAAAATTCTAATCAGTCGAGAACGAATCTTTTATACCCATCACCGTTATCCTAAAAGAGACAAAAAAAAAAGTAAAAGAACCAAATTTTCATGCTAAATAACATCAAGTAGGCGAGGTTGGGCTTTTTTATTTTCACAAAAAAAATGTTTCTCGCAAAGACACAGAGGGAGTGTAGATGTGTCCTTTGAAAAGTTTAGGTCACTTCCAAATTTTTTCGCTAATTTCTAGACGATATCTTCATTTTCGCGAACAGCAGAATTTTTCATTGTTTGTGCAAGTGCCGTGTAGCACGCCCCTAGAATATCTATTCATATTTTTGTACATTTATCTGGTGTAGCTTATGAGTAGTGAGCAAAAATCAATTTTTTATTCCTTTTAAAAAACAAAGGGCCTTCTCACTTTGCGTGGTATTGTGGGCGTGTCCTTCGGCTCAATTTCCCTATTTTCAACGCCAACCTTTGTGCAAGAACTTCGAATGTTTCTGCAAAATTTTAAATCGGTTCATCTTTGCGCCCAAAAGAATGATTACAACAGAAATTATACAGATGGACAAATTTGATGCTGATCGAAAATATATATACTTTGTGGAGGTCTCTAAAGCTTCCTTATATAGAATACAAAATTTTCGATTTTTATATTTACAACGAACCTTGTATTTATTTACTGGGCAGAGATACCCTCCTCGGAGACCCTTTATACATCCTAAGGGTAGTCGATTCATTCATTTACCCACGATTATCTATTTGAATATCAGTTTACCAGCAGTGTCAAAGTCAAATACAGTTGCTCTTCTGTTTCCATGTCACAGCCGTCTTGTGAGCCAGTGTCGTTGGTTTTTCAATTTCGGAATTCTTTCAACTTTAAAAATGCTATAGCCAATGTGAAAAAGATAAAGAGCGAGAATTACCAACTTATGCGATGTTGGCTAAGTATATTACATTTTTCTTTTTGTACCCATGATGCGTGCTTCTGGAATGACCAGCTTGGCGCACACTGAGTTGTTGATGACATACCATGAAAAAATGTAAAAAAAAAAATTTGATCTGCTTCGCACACTCAATCTTGGTCTTTTGATGTCTGAGCAGATTATTAAATTTCAAAATAACAAATTAATTATGTATAATGAGCAGGGAACTCACTGCAATTGCAAATTACATTAATTAATTGCCGAATCCTGAGCAATATTACAGCAACGCTACAAATTTTGCTTTTTCTTTTTTTCGTAATTTTCGTGGCCTAGAATTTTTATTTCAATGTAACCGTGGCGTCACAACATCGAATTTAATACAAAGTCACAAAAATCATGACAAGACAACATGTCCTCTTATAAGTAGTTATGAGTAGCAGTGTTCGGAGATGGTTGTAGAAACCTTTTAAAGACCTAAAGAAAATAAAAACATCTGAGAAAGTTATGTTCGGCGGAGGCTTTTCGAATTCTAGTCTACAAGTTCTTTGATTTGGTACACATATCGGTACATTTGATGTTATTAGGATAAAATTAATCGCGTTATCTATAGTATTAACTAGGATTAACCCATTTCTAGGCAGATAATATATATTCATCTTAGGGATGTACAAAAAAGTGAAAAAAATAAAATTGAATTACTTGTAACTTTATGTGGGCATGGTCGACTTTTTCCATTTTTACACATAATGGGTAGAGGGTTTCGTTAAGTAAATGTGGAAATTCCTTCCCGCCTTCTAACTTTTACACTTTTTAAGAAAAAAGTAGTTTCTCTCAGTTTACGCTCCACTGGGGAGTCCTGCTCTGACGAGTTTGGCGCATTTTCAATACTAACCTGGGTGCCAAAACTTCCAATGTTTCTACCAAATTTGAAGACGATATCTTGATCTTTGCGACCAACAACAAACACCACACAGATATATAGATGGGCAGACATAGCTTAATCAATTTAGGATTTCATTCCGATCAAGAATATATATATATATATACTTGATAAGATCTCTGAAGCATTCTATTGCGTGTTGCAAACACTACAAAAAAAACAAAAAAAAACAAAAGGAGTATGTCCCCATCCTTCAGCGGTGAGTATAAAAGCAAGCGACTCAGCTAAATTTTCACTTCCGACGATTATGGTAAATAAAATCTGATACTCTTAACTAAAGACTACTGTGTGGGAAGCCTTGCATTTCATTTTTTCGCATATTTCTTATGAGCTCGTGTTTCATCCATAAGGAAAACATTATATCTTGAAAAGATCTTGATAAAGGAGCGTCTTCTTATCTATATTCTACCCCAAGGCGAATAAATCTAGTTTCTCGTTACTACTTTTCTACAAAGTAAACCTTTAAAAAAAAAATAAACTTTATTTGCTTAAAGTCAAAACCATACAAATGGAAGAAATATTTGAAAGCGCAAATTGTGTAAATATATATATATAAATACTTGTGTAAATGTGCTTATATTTTAATGCGTTTATTATTCTATAGAATAATACTTTGACAATAGCATGTTATGTGTGCGATATGATAACTGGTTGAGTGAGCGAGTGACTGGATGACTGACTGCCTGCAGCAGACATTTCATGTTTGTAGAAAATTTTTCATTGCTTACGATTCTCATTGTTTAACAAAGCGATTGGCTGGCTGTGAAGTAGTCCATCACTGACATTTTAAGCATTGAATTTTACAACACAATTGCAGGGAAATGTAAATTTCCACAAACGCCATAAAAACGTAGTATATATATAGTAGTCCGATATACTTAGGTGTCAATTTGTTGTTCAAATTTAGTTTCACCAACCGTGACAATAGAATTGACAGCAACTTTAAACAAAGGTAATCAAAAGTAAAGGAAAATAAACAACAGTCGGCAGGGAATGCAATGGAAACGTTGTGGTTGAATGGGCGATTAAAATTTCCATCTGAAACCATACGCCCTGCATACGAACATATTTTGCAATTATAGACTGCGGTCGCAATTATACCGCATACATGCTATAATTGTGTTCGTCTTCGTTGTTAAGGCAATTGTGCCACAATAAATGCCACATTGTTGCAATACAAACTCTACCAAATTACGTTCCAAAATTAAGTAAATAATTTCCTAAAATTTTATAATAAATTTTTATAAAAAAAACGATATTTTCGTTACAACATAGGCATATACCCGTCGGTCTTTATCCAGCACGACCTTTGTTTTTAGGTTTCGACAATCCAAAGAAAACGAAACGAATTTTTTAAAACTAATCGAAAACACTATAACAGTGCACGACCCATCATTAAATATCATACATCACTTCGATTAATACAGTGATTCACATAACGAATTTTCAGAACAAGGTGGCAAGTGGTCACAAAACCGATACGGTTCGGACTATTTTCACTAGCGTTCATCCTAATGCCAAAATACGTCGATGTACAAAATTTTATCACAATATCCCAAAAGTGCGACTTGCAAGTTGCACGCACGAATAGATGACGGACAGAGAGGCTTAAACAGATTTAGAAATGACTCTAAATCGATGGTAAAGGAGAGGCGTATCGCAAGTCCTTCTGAATGTTGTTTACATCCGAAAAAACTTGTTGATGACCAGTACGAGTAAGCTACGCCGGCTCGTCTTTTTTTTTTTTTTAATCAGATAGAGAGAAAAAGTAAAACGTGATAAATACATTTGTAGTCGAAATTGAGAGGTACTTATCTGAATCCACGATTTTCAATCTATAATTTTGCACCGATATTTGTCAAGCTTTCCAAACATTTTATATTTGCCTAAGATGACGGGTAACCGCTCTATGTTTCGCTCTATGGAAAATGGAATTTTCATATATAATTGTCTAATTTAGCAAGATATCATCACAAACTGGTAGAACACGATACATTCATAAATTATTACCTTGCTTTACCATAAAACCGCAAACGAAAGGAAAACAAGACGTCCTGTAGATAGATAACACGCAGCACAATGTTTCCTAATTGAGATAATGCCTAATTAATAAGGACAAGTGTATCGAAACCACAAACATTGCAAAGTTTGGTTAGAGCTTTTATATCCTGTCGAAAAGCTTTTACCATTTAAAATGACTTTAAACATTTATTACAAGAATCATAAACTTTGCTAACAGTCGTGAACTTTTCTCAGAATTTTAACAGAATTTTTTCATGTTAAAAATCCCTTAAGCTTTTCAACTTGAGTGCAATAAATTTTTAATCTAAACCTATCTACCTATAATGGAAAAACTGCTTTCAAAAGTTCCATTGACTTATAGGAAAAAGCTTTGTTTTTTTTTTTTGGGAAACTGAGAAGACCTACAGTAAACAAAAATCTATCTAAAATTTTAATCTATGTATATATATCAATCCAACGAGGAACTTCGTGAAAACTTAGATAAAAGACATTCATGGACCCACCTGCACACGTATCCATGGTATATAAAAGACTTAAACTTTCTGAAAAGTATTGATTTAAGACCTACTGCTTATAATTCCTACGGATAGGTCGAAGCGAATGTAAATTTCTTTCTTCTTATACTTTAAAACAGGTATGGAACAGGATTCGTTAAGTTGTGCAGATGCATGTAACATCACATAACAATTTCAAATAGACCCATTCTTCGAAATCGATTTAAATTCATTCGGTCTGTCCGATGCCTGCCCATCTGTTCTTGTGTTCAATCCAAAAAAATTAAAAGTTGAAAAAGTTTTTATATAGAAAAGCAAAGACATTTACCAAGGTCTGTAAACAGCCTTATACGACTGTATTAAGGAGTTAGAATCAAGATATAGTTGGACTTGGAAGTCTGTCTACTCGGTCCAAGTGATGGGTATAGAATTTATTCCGGCATTGTTGATGAAAACAGCAACACCATTAATCTAATTTTTGAATAAGCCCAGCTTTACGTTTCGCTTCCGTTTCCGTTAGTTGGTCCGTTGCTGTATCTCTGTTGCTGTAACTTTCACTAAAATGACACAAAGAGCTAAATTTGATCCTTCGATTCGCACATGAACCTTTAAGGCTTAAAATAAGTAAAACCCCGAATCCTCCAACTAACAATCTATTTTACGATTATTTTACCTCTGACTAATAAATCGAATAAGACATGATATTTGTTAGTTCGCGAAAACAGCGGAGCTGAAAGCTTAGGGAACAAAAGTTTACATTTTTTTTTAGCTCGAGGAGGACAAAGTACTCGTGTGGCCGAAACGATGGCTAGGTTAGCATTCCTGAGAATATTCAGGATGTTAATCATTTTAATATCGTCAGTGTGTGTGTGTAAGTATGTAAGTATAATATATTTGAAAATGAATTTTAATTTAAGGAATATTTAACCGAAAGTGCTAAGGGGGCTATAATATTTTTAATTGTTAATAAAGCCGAAATTCGTTTTTCAAAAGGTATGAATGAATGAATGAATTTAATCAAGTTCATCCAATCTCGCTATTGCGAACGCAAACCTCGCTGATTTTCTTATTGTTCCGTTATTTGATTTTATTTTTTTTTTTCTTCTTTCTCTTTTTCCCTTTCCGATTAATAACAGGGCACAACATGGCCTCAGTACAATTTCAATCATTTGACAAGAATTCATACAGTACAGCTATTGAAATCAATCACAAAGAAAATCTATCCATACTTTGCACGTCCGCCAAAGTTGAGAGTCTTATTCCAGCCACTACAACGTCGTCTATTATCAACAGTAGAAAACAATTCAGTGACAACAAAGCATCTGACAATACATATAAAAAAGTTACGATTGTGTACGAAGAAGAACAAAATAAACGGAAAGACAAAAGTGTTCATACAAAACCGGATATACTTGCGTTCACGCGTGAAAATTTCATTGAAAACGATTCTGTGTTCATTTATAAGCCAAATTCAGCAGAAATATGGCCAAACCATTTGCAAGGTGATGGGTGTGGCGATTGCTGGCTTCAGCAAAACTCAGTCACTCTTACAGATAATCATAATAATAATGGTGATGACAAGGTTAATAAATTTGTTACAAGACAAGAACATCAACAACAACAACAACAAAAACAAAAACAATACACACCGGGTAACGGCTACCTATACGCTTGGCATAAAGCAAACTTTAGCAAACAACAGCAACAGCGGCAACAGCGATGGCTTTTTACACCAACTGCACACAAAACAACCTCAGCCATTAGGACAATACGTAATAATGTTAACGGCATTCTTGATGCTTCTTATGAACAACAATCGGTTGAAAGAAAGTTTCAAAGTCATAAAACGAATATTAATGCTTTTAACGCCAAACACAAAATGCCATCGAAAATTAATATTAAAACTAAAACTCAAACAACAACAACAACAACAACTTCAGCAAGAAAAACAACAGCAAAATCATATTTTAAAAATATACCGCAATTACAAGCTTTTACAGCAAAAACCGTTAAGGAATTATGCCAAAGAATTAATGCTACTTCAACAACAACAACAACAAGAACAATGTCATCGTCGTCACCAATGTTATTATCGAACACACAATTATCAAAGTTATATGAAACTAATAAATGCTGCCATAGTGATGATAAACGAAAACAGGAACATCATTATCAATACAAACAAAAAATGCAAAAAAATTGCCTCAAAAAATCTTTACAATGCGAACCATCATCATCCACAGCAACAAGAACAACATCTTCTTCAACTGAAAACATTCGAGATTTCAAAAATCATGTCAATCTATCCCATAATTCGCTTAATAGAAGACAACGAAACGAAATCTTTAAAAGCAACGACATCATCATCAACAACAGCATTTGCAAACAATACGCAAACATTGAAAAAACTTGGACAACAACAACAAGTAGAGCAGCATTTGCTGCTATTAATTTTCTTATGGGCTGTCAACGTTTGGCTAAAACTTTACTATCACTGTTGGTCATTTTTAATATGCTGCCATTATTCTGTGCAGGTAAGTGTCCTTTTACTCTTTTTTCACTTTTTTTTCTTTACATAGATATATTAAGTGTATCTGTACGTGAGAGATGAGCACGAAAAAAGAAATGTGCATTGTATGGGTCCAATAACAAACAGTCACGCATAACTTTGTGACCTCAGCTCAAAACTGAAATATAAAAAGGATTTTTTTTCGTTCTTTCTTTGGGAAATGATTGTATTTCTCGTAAGAATGGTTTTAATGGTTTCATAACGTTCAGGATATACTGATATATATATAGCTCTATAAAGTTTGCTTTACATTTGGGGTTTTAAGCAAACTATTGTAGCAAGAAATTTTTGTCGTCTCTTAATACTTAACAATCGTAGCTCATAAATTGCACACTTTGTCCGAAAATATCGTTTACATTAATTTTTTCTATCAAAAATACATAAGCATTTTTTACCTTGAGCTTTAGGTCTATTATATGTTTTATGTATTTTTTTGTTTTTTGTCCGAGAATATGGTTTAGATTTTGATTTTTTTCTCCTTGCTCGATAATATACTGTCATAGGCAAATATGGTGAAAATCCTGATCCTTTTCTTCTCAAATCCGAACAAAGCTTTTACATTTCCTTGTTTTTCCTTGTCCGATAATGCAACAACAACAGACTTAAAAGATGACTCGACTTTCTCGTTTGCAAAAATATATATATATATATATATTTTGCTATAATCTTCATAAAATATTAATTATATTTTAATTTTTTCGTATGCGGAAATTTGGTTGACACATTAAATATTTCTGTTTGTCCTAACAAATTATATTATATTACTTTCTTTTCCTACAATGCATGAAAAATAAACTTTACATACTGAATGTTTTCTTATCCTGCCCATCTTATAGCACTATCAGTAAGTTTTATAAAAAACACAACATTTTAAGAGCCTTACTGTGTATTCGACATAAAAGGTAATTGTTAGAGAAGTGTTCGCTTTTGCAAATTCTGGGCCAAAAAAACCGATGTCGAAAAGGATGCTGTATAAAGAGCCAGATTAAGTTTAATCGAATAATATTTCATTAACTTGCATATAGACAGACAATATTTGTCCACTGACTGATGAAATTCCTAATCAAGCTAATCAAAGTCAAAGAAAGTAAGATTTTCCAGTCTATGCTCACGTCATTGGTTCAGAATTTATACCAAGCGCCAACTATGTTAAACTGTGCTCCTAATATTTGCAAAAATAATTCACGAAATAATAAAGTCAAGAGGATGTACGATCTATTCTGGGTGACATTCGTTGGCTGACTATACCTAAACTGCTGTTCTCCCCATACATTACTCTACGAATCCCACACATCGTTCTGCTACTCGGAGAAGGCATGAGTGCAAAATAAAAATGTGTTGATCAATATTTGTACTTACCCTACACATGGCTCAGCCAAAATTGCTTCCTGAAAAAAAGCCGCATTCTTTTAAATTTCTATTTCTTTTATTTCCATCTTCACTATCTTCGCCTATACAAGTTAAATGATTCGTGAAAATAATCATCTACCTACGTGCATCTATCTTGTAGACATTTTTTTCAAATAGAATGTTTGATATGAGAAGTTATCGCTTTTGCATCTATAAGCTACGGTAATCTTATGAAAAAACTTGCACTCATACATTGACATTAGCCGAATTCATTCATAATTATTGCCTGTGTACACAATGTGCACATCTTGACAGAAGCACATGCACACCCACAAATTGAAGTACATCAAATCCGTTAGAATGATTTGTAAACGCTAAGATATCAATGGAAAATTTTCTTCACGTGTTCGTATTTTTCTCTCGTTATCGTATAGCAATGAAAAGAATAAGAAAATGTTTCACTCTGCTCTATATAGACTCCTTCTCGTAGTTTAAGAGTTAACGTTTCGGATTGGTTAACTACAAGTGAATGCATGTGTGTGCATTTGCTTATAACCGATGTATGTGTAGATAGGCGAAAGCTTTAAACACCCCTTTGACATAACGAAATATTGTAGCTTTTAAGCGCTGCCACATACAATCATCTCCATTTTGTTTCATTCTTCGAATTATTGCACGTTTCAGGATTTGAAAATCTCTTATCAGATATACTCGGAACGTTTCCACAAAGCTAAAAATCATTTAATGAGGCACTCGTTTGGCGAAATAACTAGTAATCTAACATATAGATAAGAGGGATTTAACATGCATAGAAATATGTTTCGAAGCTTTCAAAAGCTTTTATACAATTATGCTCAGAGTGAAAAAGAATCTGTCAATCTGATCATTGACATTCATTGCTCTGCATATATTTTTGGGTATTACTCTTGTACAACTTGTGGCAAGTTGTTGTTTTGGCAAGCAGTATTTAACATCGCGTATAATATTGGTCTAAATTATACTCTCATTGAGACAATAGCGTAGATGATGGTTTGGGGTGGCCTACAAAAAAGAACCTCGTCTACGCACACGTGCTTGGAATTTTTTTTTGCTTTCCATTGCCCGCAGATGAAAAGGCTGCAAATTCAGTTCGCCTCCTGTTAGCAAAGAAATAGAGAATTTGTGTTTTTCGTATATTCCCCATTGAAGGTATGGCGCAATTCGACTGCTTCTTCCATTTGCTGCTAAATCGAGAAATATACATGAGAGACCTCATTAAATATACATTAAATCAGTCAATTGCGGGGATAACTACCATCGATAAGAAAAACTACTTTTTTCATATTTATATTATATAGAAGATATTTTCTAATTTCACGTCTCCTGATTGCTTAGTATTTTCCACGAAACAAAAACTTTACACGTTATGTGGACTCTTTACGTATTTCTCTACTGTTGCCTGTTATAAAAGGCAACCTCCTCTTACAAGCTTGATCTAAATCCTTTCCCTTCATTTGTTAACCGGTTTAGTTCAAATGTCAACTGATCAGACTTATGAAACATTTTCCACAATCCGGGAAAACCTAATAAGCAAGAATGTAGTACCGTTGTGAGTAATGTGAAAATTATTATCATTTATGCACACTGAGTGAATTTAATATGTCTGCTAAGTTGTCTGAGCATGTAATGTTTTTACGCGTCTTGTTGGATTAGCAGCAAAAGATAGCGCATTAACTCACTGCGATGCAAAGTAGTCTCAGACAAGTTATTAATTTTCTTGAATGCCAGAATTCTTTTCTTTCTATGACCGTTAGTTTGTTTTTTCGTCTGTCTCTTGACGTCTAGAGTTCGTTTCGCATAACGAACGTGTTCGTAGATTAATTAGGAAAACCAATAAAGCCGATGTTCCCCTGCAAGCTATGTTCGCGTAATAAAATTTCTCGCTTGTTATTTTTCATCTATTAATTATGCTATGTTTGAAGTTTCGTTGAGACAAACAAGTGGAGAATTCTCACTACAGTAGCCCACGATGGGACACAATCAATTAACATGCCGTGTCTCTACAATTTCATTTCATATTTATCGTACGCTAGCCATGACGTTTTTTGTCGCTTTGCCCAAAAAAATAGAAAGGTATGGCACGTATCGTTTATTCGTCGAGAAAAAGATATAGTAGCCAAGCAAACGTACGAAAATAATGCGATTGAAATAGAATTCACGTTTAGGATACGTTTGCATGGCGTATTCTCTATTAATGGATGAAAAGCGTAAGAAAGCTTTTGCTGTACCCTTACAATCGATGTACACGTATCGCGTATCCTTTCGAGCTTTTTAATAAATGAAATCGAAAGGAGCATTTAAGCTTTTCCCGCAAGCTTTTTAACGTTTTCAAAGCTTACTCTCACTCTCTCTCTCTCTCTCTCTCTCTCTCTTTGTCCTACCTTCATTGGCTCTCGATTTTCTTTCGCTGGAATCATTAGCCGGAAAATGACTTGTTGTTATAGGCGATAAATGAACTTTTTGAAAAGTTTCCCATGTGTTTACTTACACAAATCATCATTACGATTTAGTCGATTTGTGTCGGCCGTGCACTTATAACGTTTAAACGCTCTGCAAAATCTTAAATAACGCCTACAAATATTTTTAACGCTTTAATTCAGTCAAACTTACTTTTGTTTGCACTTCAGTTTCATTTTATTAAGAAGAGAAACAAGAATACGCGCGCGCATCTCGCCACCTCATTGGCCATACGCGAAAAACTAAAAATTTAATTATTGCATATTAATATTCTATTGAAGAAATTTCATCTAAAAGAGAAACAAAGAAAAAAAAAAGAAAAGAAAAAACAATCCAAACAATATAAGCGATATAAAAAGAATCAACGATTGCTTCTTTTTCTTAATTAAATCTTTTGCTTTGCGAACGCTTTGCCGTCTTTTCTTTTCAAATACGTTTTTTTCCTTTTTTTTTTCTTTTATTCAATTTCCTTTCGATTTTCGCTACTCTGCGCGCTCTATGTTTGAAATTATTTGCAAAATACTTTTTGTAAAAACTACTAAAACAATTCAATCCATGCGCTTTTAAAAACAATTTCGCCTAAAATATTTCTTAATATATCTCCGTTTAATTTTGCGAGAGAATATGAAAAACTTTATAAACAAGAAACAATAGCAAGCATATTAAAATCTTTATCTATTCGAAACGGAAATACCGCCAAAATTTTCGTGGGTGTTTATATGTATGCGTAATATATAATCAGCAAACAAGTTCCCCCATACGTAAAACGATGAACTCTTGCAATATGAGCTCCATTTGTTGAATCATTTTATGTTGCACGCATCTCTCGCGATTTATAATACATTCAACGAAAGCCAAACCAAATACCAAGAACAGCCCGCATCACCGTACATTTCAGTGAGTTTCTGTTTTCTATGATTTAATAGAAAAAACAAAAAAAAAAAAAAAAACAAAGAAACAAAAACAAAAGAAAATTTCATTTGAAATATTTACAAAGAACTTTTAGCTTAATTTTCCCAGAAATATTTAAATTTTAAACAAAAATGAAATGTTGATTTTATTTACGTATGTGAACTTGTAGGCGAAAATTTCAATTATTGCCGTAAGTTATTGCAATCTGTTGTTCTGGATCTTCTTCCTCGTCTCTTCGACAATAAACATCAATTCTGGATGAAATCATTATCATAAGTAAATAAATAGAAAATGTACAATGATTGCGATCTCGTATCCGAAATTCAAACATGCGTTCACTTTATTATTACATTTTTGTGATCGTAACATTTGTTTTTATAAACCTTGATAGTTAAATTTAATCGGCAGCATCAGCAGCACAGCAGCAATCTGGGAATATCGATAAATTCTCATTTGATCTTCCATTAAATCAAAAAAGTCTTAAATGGACCAAGCACTTCCTAAGTGCTTGGTTTTAAAAATAAGTAGAATTTTTGTTCCCTTCAAAGAAAAATATTTATAGAGTTCTTCAATGAGGATGACTTTCGCTCAATTGTGTTACCAATAAAGAGATTGATTTGTGGGCCTCACGGTATCTTCTTGATACTGCATATCGTAGATATTTAAGTTTTAAAATGTGTTCTCAAGCTTACTTTAGTCTCAAATTTTGGCGTCCATTGTCAACGTTTCCTTTACCCTCGCTCTTTTTCTCTCTCTTTGTTCTCACCGCTTTTCTGTATTCTTTGCTTTCATTGTTTCTGAAAAATTGCAATATCTATTGGCTCGTAAGCTTTCTTTATTCACCAATTGAGACATTTATAGCGACCGTAAGTTGACGTGGCAGCCGGTAAGGCTATCGTGATCATTAAAAAAAATCCACTTTTTTTGGATGCTATTCAAGCGTTCGAGGGAAGTTTAAAGCGTAAGGGATCTATCTAATCTACGAGGAAAAATAAATAAAATTAAAATATATGTATGTATAACGAAGCTTCTATGAAAATATCTTATATAATCAAGCTCCTATCTCTCACTCTCAGTCACTTTTAGAAAAATTTTCGCCAACAGTCTAAACTTGGCTGTCTGCCTGTTTGTCTTGCAATATTATGTTCAATCTAGGGATCGTCATTTCTTCGAATTTTGTGCATCGACGTGTTTTGGTTCGGATCGGAACACTTCTCAACCGCTTTCTGCATAATGTCTTAGTTTGAAAAGTTGCTGTATGAATAACAATAGTGTGTGGTGTAAGGTATTTAATAGTGAATTGCGGGTCGCCGTAGCGTTTCCACTTGTTAACAATATAATTCTTCCCTCAAAATTTATCATTATTTTTTTCTTCCTTTTGAGGGAATTGAAGCAAAAACAGAACATAGCAAATCGGTGAACAAATGGTCGCTGTGTGAACAGATAAATGGGCAGATGAACTCTATGAACCGATTTAAAGACCATCTTACGAATTTTTGCCAATGAGCCAAGGGATGTACGAATGTTTAAAGGTCTAGGCCGATAGGGGGACTTCTCGCGTGACTGTACATAAATTTATGTTAATAAATAATTGCGTACATAAAATGATTGCGACTATTTGAAGTTTGCGCATGCGTAAAACTAACAAAATCTTTAATCTCTCTAAAAAAAGAAAGATAACTAATTGAACTCCGAAGTTTACGCTAAATCATAATGACATAGATGACATAGATGAGAGAAAATACTCAGAATTTCAAATAGTGATCAGTGTATTAGTATGTACTGTAGTTTACAGGTTATACGATGTCAATATTTGATGACGATAATTCATCTATGTACATCCATTATTAAAGAAAGGATGTCTGATTTTTTTCTTATGTACTTGACAACGCCAAGGGACCATACGTTTCCAACAAATGTATTTTACGCATTTCCGATGGTTCTAGAATTCTACATGGACTGAATCCCAGTCTGTTATCGGTTATTGAGAAAAACAAAGATAAAAACCGCAACTGAGCACATGTTCAAAATTCAAAAATATCGCGAGGTGAAGCTGCAATGGGTTTGTCCTTCCCGAGCGTAAGATTGAAACTTTGTCCATTCGTCTGTCTACTATTGGAGAACTTACGCCCGTAAAAACTTGGATAAAAAGTAATGAGTTAACATACACACACTTAACTACTAGCCACAGGTTTCCACAACAGACAAGGAACTGCATATTATTGCCTACAGGAGGTACTGATCTAAACTAGTTTGGCTTATGCTATGATGAAGAACTTTAACTAACATCTCTCGTAGTTCGCTTTAACCTGCACCACTATTAAGTCTCATAAAGTTATTATTATCATTATTATAATTAATTTAGCCAGAGAAATAAATTCAAAAACAAAAATCTTCGCATCTAAAGCTAACGGCTTCATTGCGAACTCTACTGCACTTGAGAATTGAAGTCTCGTAAAATCCCATCAGAGTATCGTATATAATGTTTGTCTCCCTTTGAACATGTAATGCACATAAAATTTTCCCAGAAAATCCATTAGCATTTTATGCCATGACGTGTTAGAGTTAATATATAATTCAACAAAACAAAACAAAAGTTTATCAGCCTGTCATAGTCAATAAAGTGAGCATTTTTTGTGGCGATGAAAGTGCAGTAATTTCTGAAACAGGTAAAGCTAACTACTGCGATATATCATTCGTAAAAATTGCAATTATTTGCAGAACAAACAATAAAGAGAAGGTATCTTTGATGCTTTTCCTTGATAGTTTTCTCAGAAATGTTAATCAATTATGCCATCTCTTCGAAACACTTAATAAATGAAAAATCATAAATTTTAATATAAATATAAGCAAAATATAGTGTAATGTAAGAAAAGTAAGAAAACTATAAGCGGCTGCGGCCGCCACAAAACTCAAAACACTCGCTACATTCGAAATACAGATGCTACAGGTGGAAATTTTTGTGATCAGTATCCATCGAAGTGTATATATAATGAGTAGCGAAAGCAGTTTTATTTCCTTTTGAGGAGAAAAATGGTATTAAGTTAGATTCTAATGTGCTTTGATGACATTTAGTTCATTTTCAATATCAGGCAGCGTGCAAGAATGTCAAAAGTGTTGGGCCGATCTTCTCACTTTAGATTGTAGAGAGTATGCTTATGACAAACACATCCACACGGGCGGATTCCGTCTGATCGTTACAAACATATTGACAAATTAAATATATATGGTAACAATCTCCGGTTTTATATATAAATTATATAAAATTAAGTTTTTCAGAAAAATATTTTATAATTATTCTGCTCGAACAAAAGCTGAACATGTGTCGAATTACCAGAATTACAGTTACAAAGAATTTTTACATTTCTTGGAAATTAAAAATCGATTCTTTAGCAAAAACCATCCGAAGGTTGCCAAGAGCTTATATGCTTTTGAAATAAAATCTAAAGGGGCTTTTCAAGTTTCTTCTGGACATAGGGACAATTCCGGTTAACTTTTTTCTTAATATGATGAACATCTCTGAGAATGTCCTCTAGAAGTATAATAAATTGATGGTTAAAAGGGTGACGGAGAGGAGCTAGGGTGTGGCCGCAATCTGGTAGGTGTACGGCCAATCGACAAATATTATCACCGAACACTTATTATAACTACGACTACATAATTAAGGTATAGACTATCACATTGATAATTCAACCAGCATATGCCGATTGGATAATCGCTCTTCTTGACAACTTGGCTATGCCGTGGCCTTATCTTATTGGTATCTAGAATTTATAAAACCAACTTATGCTTCATATTTCTCCATAAACCATGTATATATGTATATATTGGTAAACGTCAAAATTAATCATATTATAGTACGTTTTTATAAATCTGGTGAAAAAGAGAAAAAAAAAAGTAATCAAAAGACTCCTTTAGTACCAGAAATCCTATGTAGTTATGATAATAAATTTCTTTTTTTATTTTATGAAAGCTCCACATATAGCTACTCATACCAATACATAAATAAGTACATAAATGAAGTATATCAGTAGCAATACTTAGGTTAAATGCCTTTTCTCAAACACTCACTTTATTATGCAAACCTTTTTTGTATGTATGTTCAAAAAAAAAAAATAAATTGCTTTCTTTTGTCCGCCCTTATTATAACGTATAATACGAGTCAACGTTATTAGCCAACGCCTAATAAATACACCTTAAAATATGGCATTGTACGAAATTATTTATTAACTTGAGTAAAAAGTCAGATTTTTTTGATAAAAAAAAAAGAAAATATTTTTCATAATTAATCCTAACGTTCGTCTCTCCATATGGTATTATTTTAAATACTTACAAAAACATTAATCTTCATTATAATGAAAGATTGACTGAACAAACAATGAATTGTTGAAAATCATTTTATTATACTCTTGGCGATGTTCCCTGCCTCTCTCTCTCTCTCGTTCTCTAAGTATCAGCAAAAAATATTATTAAATGCTAATATGCTAATATGATTTCACAATTAAATCTCCTTATATCCCGGGAATATAACTATGGGAAGAGTTTAGAGAAGAGGGCAGATATTAAATACAAATCCACAAGTGTTCAGTCGATGTATATCGGTTTTATCATTTCATTCGCAACAATCAAAGACACAAAAGAAAATCTTGTTTTTACAATGTCCTTACAAGTGTTTAACAGATAGTGTAGTGTATGAGCCAAGGATCTAACTTCTAAAAACATACTACCCATCTTCATATGTAGAATGGGGTAAGCTTGTCATCTAACAGCATCTCTATGTCCCTTAAATCTGCTTTTTGTCAACGGAGTCCTTCAGTTTTTGAAAGACAAAATGTTTGCTCGTATGCCTTTTCTGAAACGATACAAAAAAATAATGGCTGCTTAAGTTAATACGTGTACTATTGCTCGCCTCCAACAACACGACTTAGAAACGAACTTTCAATGCCTCCGCATTACGTCTACTTAATTGCAAAGTCCTTTATGAAACGTGAGCGAATGTTATATAATCGATTGAAACATTTCAAAGTGTTTCCGTAATGTTTTCTCCAAAACTTAGATCAGTTTCCACAAGGCATTCAAAATTACAAGCTTTTACTTAATGAAGAAAATAATTAATAAGTTTAATTATTTATTAATTTGTTAGGTTATGATGTTTACTATAACTCCAATAGATATTTGTTCCTAAATTTGGATCAACAACGACCATTAATTGCAAGTTATGTCAGGCGCTTTCTTACGACACATTGTGTTTAGTAGCAGACACTTCAAAATACTTAAGCAAATCGCCAGTATTTTTTTTCAGTCTTTCTGACAGCAAACTTTCTAAAAATAGACGGCAAGCGAGAAAAGACAAGTACACAAATAGGCAAGAACACCTTTGTGGATCAATTTCTTTACAGTTACTTGTCATTTGAAATTACTTTCTATAGCCATCTTTGACTATAAAATAACAAAAAAGCTTTTCATTCCTTGGAACCGTTGCATAGGATACATGGGCTGCCTATTCGTGTAACACACTGACGATCGGAAAGATGAAGGTAAAGAGAAAGAAATAGTAGTGTGTTGGCCGCAACGTAGTGTGTAGTATATGCCTAATCCCACTAGAGGGATTTAAGAATTGTCTCACAAAATGGTTTTAATTTATTTATTGCATTGACGCATATTTTAAAAGAAAATCGACGAGAATGATAATCAAAATTCAGTTCTAAGGTGAACTGGAAGAGATTCGACAAAATATTTGCTTCGAATATATGACAAATGCTGTTAAGTGTTTTCTTCAAAGATTATTGCGACTCTGCTAATGAGCATACACGGATATGTAATAAAAGCTCTGCAAGGATAATCAAAATTCCACTCATGGCAAAGAGAAATCCGTTCCACGTATTTTTTTTTTTTTGTTTCTTTTTGTGTTTACTTGTTTAAGATAATCGTTGTGGTATGAGTGCCATTATTAAAACTTTTCTTAAATCCTTCCATTCATATATATATATATAAACAGAGGGGAATATTTATATTATTTACTTCGCGCAATCACTGTCCTGTGTATGAAATCTTTCAATCTCTTGTGAATGAGTGCATGAATGAAAGAATGAGTGGTTGGTGACTTACAATTATTTCAAAGCAAATAAACGTATTCACAAATAAGTCTTAAAGTTATTGTTAGATGGTAAATTTGATATTAAAAAAAAAAACAACTATAATAACAAAAACGAAACGAAAAAATATACCACCTACTAGACCACACTAAGTTACTTTCTGGTACTCTGGTACAGACATATAGCGTTAATGCGGTTATGTCCTCCTCACTGTGTAATCTGTGCTTTCTGCTTAGAATAGTTTTTGCGCAGATACAATATGCACATACATTTATATGTATGTATGTGTACATACATTTATATGGATATATATGTATATATACATATATATTTACGTGTATACTTGTATTTATTTATGAGATTTATTTCATCCCTCTTTCTGCTTCCGTTGCCTTTTCAAAACCAATCGACAATTCTGATAATATATCATATCATACACGAATCCAATATATAACATTTGGTTTTGTGCTAGTGACTCTCTGAATAAGCAGGAAATCTAACATTGTCTATACATACTTGTGTGCGAGTATGATAATGCCTTCCTAACATACAATTTATGTTTCAATGCATGTTCAAGATGTGTGTGCATGTGGATGAAGAAGCAAAAAAAAAAAAAATATATAACGAAAATAACGAAAAAATGGACCTATTGTGTTTTTAGAAATGAACGCAAAAAAAAGAAACATAAATAAATAAATAAAATTTCATATTTTATATGAACATCTTCCTGAAAAGTTTTATTCAATACATAATATAATAAATAGTAAAGCACAGGAGAACTAATAAATAAATACATTTCATTCTAACAAAATAATTTTTTTTTTTTTGTATATATATATAGTAAATACATAAGAAGTTTGACATCAGTAGGTGATACGCTCTATCATAGTAGATAACATTTGGCTTTAGGTTACAAAAGAGGATTCAAATAA
>NW_023998523.1:106627-163201 GCF_014805625.2 Glossina fuscipes
GTCTTTCATAAAGTTTATACGGCTGTCTCTATACGACTGTCTCTGGCAAGACTTTCTTAACATTTGGCTTATTAGCCCCGCCGCAGAGGAGATATCTAAGCAGAAACACATATCGGTTATTTGTTTTCTATACCTGCAACACATTCACGGTCAGAAAGAAGCGAAGAAAGAGAAAAAGATAGCGATCACCCGCAGACTAGCGGATGCGGATACATTTGCATTGGAAATAGAAAAAATCTTCAATTTATAATTGAAAGCAAAGGCATTCGGCATCCTCAGGCGGATCATAGCAATCATTCAAAATTACTCCATTCTCTGCGTCTCCCAAACTATAAATACTGTTCCCAATTACTGTTGCACGATTTTCCCACCAGTACCGCGAAGGAGTCTAATTTTCCTTTTTACTTACAAGTTCGCCATTTGCACGACTGACTCTAGAAATTTTTGCAGATGAATTAAATTAACATTGATACGCAAGAATCACTTCAAACGTACTTCGATTTAAAATTGAGGAGATTGCTGTGACTGTCTTCACAGTCGATGTAAGCGACTGTTGTTAAAATCGTCAGCTAATCTGCAAATTCCGATCATTCGATCCACAATGTAAAATTTTATACTGAAAACTCTTTTTGTTTTCATTCGATTACTTTATATTTTCTACTTTCGTTTGTTTGTATGTGAAATTTCTTCCTCTTCTTTAAAATATGTTCCTTTTGTTCATTTCATTTTGTAAGAAAACATTCCTTCTTCTATGCCGTAAATTTGAGGATTTTTCCACTTATGCGAGATAATGTTAATAAAATTTTAATCCTTATCAACAGTTTTAGGCTAAATCTGCGTAGAATCGTAAACATGTTTGTTTATATATATTATTTTGATATACATTGTTTTGTTTGTTGTTTTTTAAAAGCATTTAATTTTTCTACCCGATGAGATTTGTACTAAGTAAACGTGCAGCTGGCTACGCTTTGACTTGCACAATAGAGTATTATTTATTTATATTTTAATCGCTGTTCCCGTACCTAAAACTTTATTAAGTTAAAGTTTTTCCAAAAATTTTGACATCCATTAAGCGAGTTTAGAACGCTTTCAAGATGAAAGCAAACGTATTTATTGGTTGGATGTTAATGTTGCCGGTGACGTAACAATTATATAACTTTCCCATTAATAGGCATTTGTCCACTTTCGAAAAAAAAAAGTTATTTATCGACGCTTTAAAAAAAGGAACAAAATTTGATGTCAAAATGTTTAAGATAGTGATGTTCCTTAAAGCTGCCTCAGAAACTTAAATTTCATTAAAATCTTTTAAAAATAATTCATTTATGCTATGAATGCAACATAGCCATGATAATGAAATTGGAGTTTTCTGATGGTTTCCAAACTACTTAAATAAAAATCATCAAAAATATTTTTTTTTTTTTATACCCTACACCACATGTGGTACACGCATGTAACACGACGCAACCGCAGGAAAGTCTCCGCAAAATCGATTATGGTGCCAAAGTCAAGCTCTCTATTTTGATGGATCAGTTGGGTTTAGATTGTCACACCTCCATGCACGAAAGTTTCCGATAAAAATTGAAGAAAAGTTCAATGCCACATGCAGCAATCAATAATAAGCCAAGAAAACATTCGAAGCTGTGAACATGGATGTGCAAGCACCTCATCTCGCCACTTTATGAAGTCTTCATTATGTTATATTTCATTCACATAAGAACGAGAGAGAAGAGATTATCAAACAAACCTTCATCATGCTATGAAGTTTGTAAAGAAATTGCACTTTCGCTGTTACTGATACTTCTCAACAACAGCGACTATTGAATGAAGATTCTTGTGAAAGTGTGATATTCATTATCAAAAAGCTATATTTATAATAAGTTTATAACTTTTAATTAAAAGTTGTCTTCGAAAACTTTTTCCAAAAAACTTTAGAAGGAAAATTTTAAAAGGAATTCAAACTAAGGAAGAAAAACATAGAGAATATAATCAAATTTAGTTGGGCATCCACTTAAACTGCCATTTAGACAGTTCACCTTTAGCAGTCATAGCATGCAGACGCAACGAATTAATTAACGAAGAAATATTTTAACTTAAGCTATATGGGTTCGAATAGAAAAACATTTTATGGAAATCAATTTGCTGTTAAGTTTTGAATGGAAAGACCGGCCATCGAAATCGCCTTAGTTGTTTGGAAGTGGAACAGAGAGTAGGGTGGTGGAAAGAAGTCGACGAATTTCGTAAGCCAAACATTAGTTAGTAGTAGTAGTTAGCTTAGAAAATGACGCTTACTATGTCGCCTTGCAATGGAGGATAACAAAATGTTGATATATTATAGTGCGACATATATCTAATTGACGAAGCACAGAATAGTCATTTGTATAAGTACAACACTGCAGGCAGTGGTTCAAACCTGAACTGCAAGTCAAAGTGGCAATCCCTCCTCAATGTATTATGAGTTAAATTTCATTTTTATATCGCTATCAAAAGTTTGGATAGAAGACTTGGTCGAGAAATTTACATAGGGGTTAATAATGCCATTTAGCATTCCGTATAAATGTTAATAACATGTTGTTCAAGCATATTCATGATAGCTACGTTCCTATCCATTCATTCATGCATAATGCGCTAAGCGATCTAGAAGATCCATTCAAGGTTTCTGATCGTGCAGCCAATATGTCTGAGAAACTCTACCAGAGGTTGACTGCTAAGCTTCTAAGGCCAGAATTCAAAACTGCAATTGCAACAACAAACTTTTATACACCACTGTGCATCAAAATGCTGCCTCACCTCGTTCTCTATATACAAAGTATCGGGTATTTGTTTTTGCGGCCTATTAGAGACTCCTTGGATTTTCATGTTGTCTTTATTTAGTTTGCTTACACCTTCAACTTTATTTGTCACTTTGTGTAAACTTTTTTTCAGCAAATTCCAAAGCCGAACGACAAGTTACAAACATACATACATAAAATCGCGGAATGTGTTTTCAATCTAAAAACTTTTAGCAAAAGAATGAAAACAAACCTTTACCTTACAAAACATTCACTTTTCCAGATGCGTTTTAATAGACACCGCAAAGTATTTTAGTAAAAAGAAAGGAATCTTATCGGTATGAATATCGTATTGCAACAAAAACAATAGAACTTTTTGTTATCTCATTAGAAAATTGAATTACGTTCTTTATTAAAGTTTTTAAGAGTAAAATTAACTTCACCAGGATATTAAACATTTTTTGTTTAATTTGCACACATTTCACGGAAAATCCTACCTAGAAGTTTTTTGTACTTTTGCTCTCTTATAGTTGGCAACAAAACGTTGGACAATTAAAAAACTTAACTTCTTTACAAGGATTATATAAATAGTTTTAAATTAAGATTGAATCTCTATTAAAAATCTCTTAGGGCTGATATATTAACAAGTAGAGAAATTATATTTGATTGCGACGGAATCTTTTTTTGTACTCATCATCATTTTTTAAAAAACAGGAAAAACATAACTTTGCATACCCTATAATATTGAATGGGTGTGGCTGATTTTTTCTATAAAGGTGAACTAATTTTGTGGAAATTTATACCATTTATACCTGTAGCAGTTTGTAAGCAACGAGTAAAAGAATCGGAAACCAAAGGCGTTCTTATTTTCGGTCGTATAGCGCTTGCGGGTCCCAGGCGTATCCTTTGACCTGTTCGGACGGATTCCGAAATCTTTTGCAAATTTTTAGGCGATATATTCTTCTTTGCAAACGGGAGAATATACCATATGGATGGCAGACGGACAGATTAACACAATACACTCAGGTGTCCGGAAACTGTACCTCGACAAAAAGTTGTAAACCTTAAGAGTTTTTGAAGCTGAAACTTCTGCGCCTTATAAAAAAATGAAACTTGGACACACTTTAATATTGGAAAGACATGATCAATTTTTCCCATCCACAAACTTTGGAAGGTTAATGTGGCTGTAGTTTATGGGTAACGAACGAAATCCCAAATTTTCTATTCCTTTTGGAAAATAGGGTTGTTCTCACTTTACTTAAAAAGTTAGGCGTGTCATTTGATTGAATTCGTCCATACTTCCGTCCAGGAGAATCTTTTTCATAGATTTTCAAAAGAACAGACGTACATACTTAAATCGATTCGGACTTCGATGATGCTCAAGAAAACCTATACATAGTTTGTGAGGTATCTGAAGCTGCTTTTTGGGCATCACAAGCGTTCCGCCAGTCTCATCTCTCGCTGATGGGTATGAAAATGTGAATAAAAAGATAAAATAATCGCAGAGTTTTTAAAGCATATTTCTCTGGTATTTGGTTTAATCAAACTATTTGTGTATTTGAAAGCCAATGAGAAGACAATTATTTTAATTAAAAAAATTTACAAGAAATTTTTAATAACTAAATTGTAAAAGTTATATAAGTGTCTGTCTTCTCTTTTCAAATATTTTACTTTTTCTTTAAATCCGTTTTGCATTCACACTGCATATAAAGAAAAAAATACTAAAAATTACTTTGTCTCAAAGAAGCAGAAAAAGAAGAATTAAAGTTAAACTCATTGAAATTTTAATTTAAGTTTTACGGCTTGCAATATTATCAACTAATATCGTAAAGTTCTTTAACTCAAAGCTTAGAAAACTGCATCAAGTGTAAAATTTTCCAAGCTTTTATAGACATTGAAACCCGTACAACAATAGCTGGGCCAACGTTATGCTGTTTTAATCAAAGAAAAAGTTTTCTCTTTGGCTTATAATTTTTCCGTTGCTTAATGATTGTTAAAAACCACCATCTAAACAAAGTCTGCTTTAATGTTACGCCACATTAATTAGCAAATATTTGATGTTTATGAATTTTCGAAGAGAACACTTGCTTCAATAGGTTTGCTAAGGCTGATGAAAGTTTCACACCACAGCTACTCGCGTGCAAAAGCGTTTCGTTAATATCCTAGTTTAGTTAAACACTCGTTAATCCCCCACTTTGTAGCTAGAGATAAAGAATGTTAAACATTTTGTTGCAAATTTTTTAAAAATTTCGATGCCAGTGAATAGTGAGGTTTGATAGATTTGATTTACATCTGCCAGCAAAGCGCATTTGGAGGGACGCGTGGAAATTCCGCAATATTTTCAGAGATTGTAGTTTATATACATATGCTAGATATTTATATGTTCAACTGAGCTAAAGCAAGTCTTTGTTAAGTGGAGTCTTCTAAAAGTTTTCAAAAATGGCAAACCCATTGCCCCTTAACGAGGGCTCTTTGTTTATTACATTCACAAATACGTATGCCAGTCCCTATATTGATATTGCTTCGCCCGCCTCCTAATTCTTCAGTGCATCAATCCAAGCATGTGACGGTCGATGCAGATTCGCTGTACTATAAATCCCTTTCTTCCTCCGTTTATCCGTCTTTTCTAATACCAATCGTACAAAAACAAATTCATTAAGCGTATTCATCCAAGGGACTGGCATTTCCCCATAATTTATATATATGTGAATTGTGAAGCAATCGCTTACCAGTTCTTCCGAAACCCTATTCTGCCCAATCCACCATTTATAGCTAGTCGGCAAGTTACATTCGCTTTGGAGTGAATTAAAAAAAAAACTAGGACACCTTAGCACAAGCTTCGTAGTATACCTTGTAGCAGTATATCTTGTATCACATGTGGCGTAGGGTATAAAAATGGAATTTCTATAATCCGGCAAGTAGCTCATCTTATAGTTAAGAGCGCCATTCTATAAATCTATTTATTGGCAAACTTATACATATCGAAGAGGGGCAAAGTAGTAATCTTTGCGATGTATTCTAACCAATTATGCTTTCACAAAATATTTCGATCAAATTTTATATTAACACTTTCTATACACTTTAACTTACTTTAAAGCTTTTCAAACTTAATATGTGACCACTAAGCCAAAACATATGTACGGTCGCTGTCAAGCAAAAGTAGGCATACGTACACAGGACAGGCCCATGAAGAGGGAATAAATAGATTTGGTGCAGTCGTCAATCCCGTATCTTTGGGCATTAAAAGCGGTAGAAAGCATTCATTGCACGCTCAAAAGACTAATTTTCATATATTTATCAGCCTCAAAGCCATACTTGAGATCTCTTACTAAACTTTTGTTCTTATTCGGTTAGAGTAGATTTCAATTATAATTTATCGAACTCCTTGATGCAATTAAATGAAAATTCTATATAAAATATGAATTGTGTTAAACCAAAACAACAGCGCATAATATATCGCGAATAATATATCGCGCAACCCACATATTTATTAAACAGTTAACAGATAGTATGACGTGGGATATCCGTCCTTGTCTGATATCCTCATAGAACTCACACTATGAGTGTGTATTTGGTATAGCTATGTATTTTAAAACATGTGTATGCCTTCTTGTCTAATTTCGTCTTACACCTACTCGGTGTAGGACGAGCATAATCGTCATCGCCAAATTATTAATAGTAAAAATTTCAGCGGATCGTAAAGAAGCCTTTATTTACCTAAATTGAAATATGTGTAGAATTTATTTTTATTTTTTTTTTTTTTTTTTATAAATATATTATTTTTATTATTTTTTTGTAACGTAACCATGACCTTCTGGGAAGAACTGAAATCACTTCTAAAAAACAAAAAAAGGACTACAAAAATACGTACGTTTCGCACTAAGCACAAAGTATACGCTTGTAAAAGTACGCGAACGTAAGCATAATTTGTAAAAAGTTCACGTTTTTATTTACGAATTATAAATTTTTTTTTGTTTTTTTGGTGGGTTAAGCAAAAACTGCAAAAAAAATGCAAAAACAAAAAAAAATTTAAATAAAACAAAACGAAAGTTATAGTGAAGTGAACATTAAATATGCATATGAGTGAATGGGCGCGAAAAAGAAATGTCAAAAAGTCAAATGTGTGCATTAAAATAATTGCTTATGCATTTAAATTTTTTCACTGTCAGTAACTTACAGGCTTAACGTTGCCCGCCATTGTATAGAAAATAAAGTCACCAAAAACAGCACTGGCAGTGTACACTAACTTACTATCCGCGCAAGCAAGAGATTTACAGTAAAATAACTTAAACCGTAGACTTGGTTGCTAGCAATATTTAAAAATTCATATGATATTCTCTTTTGTTCTAAGATATTAACAGTTAAGCTTGATTCCATGAGACCTATAAAATTTATGCTGAATGTATATGTGAGCCAGAAAAGGGCAGACATGATGACGAAGCTAACTTCGTAACGTAACGCTAAGCAATATGCATTATATGGGTCCGCAATCTAAGTATGCGCTCTTATCCCATTTTCATCCGCCTGTTGTGAACACCTTTACGAAATATAGAAATGTAAAATTAAAAACGTACATACCATCCATATTCACATAAGATTTGAAAATAATTTTGATCCGGGACGAATGCAATTGTTAATAAATTAAAATAAATAAAAAGACTATGGTGGAATGCAGCCCACCATTAAATACACTACACCATAGTTCGCTTAATGCAGTTATCTAAATGACGAGTTTTTCCACTAGAATTGGTCAAAAAAGTAGTCCGATTGGCATTATTTTCAATAACATTCGGGCCAAAATGTCTCGGAAATTGTCACCTATAGGTTGAGCACAAGAAAAAATATGGACGTATGGACTGACAAGCTTCGATCAGAGTCACTTTCCGACTCGAAACCTTTAATAAAAGTTCAATCTATCTCAGATTCTCCTGGGTATTGCAGACATCCGCACAAACTTAATATACCCTCGTACTAAAAGTGATGAAGGATATAATAGAAACATATAAAGCGGATCTAGAACTTGGCGAAAAAAGGTCGTTCCATATAATGCATCCGAATTTGCGAATTCGTGCTTGCATTTGATGTGCGCACCGTTCACGCACTTTTGAGATTATGTCGTGTGTTCATAGAATAGCACATACACGAAGAACTTTTTTAAAATGTAGCGCCTTTTTTTTTAAAGCTGGTGTTGTGTTAAAGCTGAAGAAGAAAGAATTTAACCTATCACAATAGTTGATGTGACGTCAAATCAGGCATGATCACTCTATCGTGTTACTCTATTCTTGTAGCAGTTGTAAATGGTTACATCCACACACACAGATACATACTATATTCACTTACTTAACGCATCTTCGCAAAACCCCCTATTCTTCTAACTAATAAGTGTCATAATGAACATGATTTTTACATATTTTTTTATTATTATTTCTTAAGTCAAGTATAATTTCTTAAGAATAGTGCGTGCATACCTATGTTTTTATGTTGAATACAGTATTCGTATTAAGTTTTCAGTTTTTTTTCTTTTGGAAACTTTGCTAGGTTGTTATAGTTGTATTCCTCCTATTACATTCACTTTCTGCTGCTATCCTTGACCAGTCCCCATTCTCTGAAATACGACATTTGCGCAAACATAAATTTTTTTAAAAATTTATTAATACAGTTTTTAAAAGACCTTAATAAATTCCCCGACTGTACTATTGCTCAATGAAATCTCTCTGAGCGACCGCAACGAACTTACTCCAGGTTCGGAAACGACTCCTTGCTCGAATCAAATATTCTTCATTCATAGTAACCGTCGCAATACTTACAAAAATGAAATATTATTTCACGTCTCTCAAGTTTATTAATCGCTCCTTTAGCCACGCCCAAGTACAACCCAATCTTCAAAATCAGGGATAGGTGGTTTGTACAAGTTTCGATTAATGTGATCAAGGAAATTTCAGATCGTCTAATCTAAAATTGTCATAATGGCTTTATGCAAAAGGCTAGACTCCTGTTGTAAAAGCCGTCTGGGGTCTGCTCCCACGTCTACTACCTATGCAAGGTTTCACAAGTGTTTATAAGAAGTTGATATAGAAATTTTGCCTTTGCTTTTTATCAGCCTAAGTGGCCGAGTAACAAAGGATCTCGACTAACCATTCAATGACAGCGGGTTCAAATCTCAAGCGCGGTAAAGCTTTTAATAAAGCCGAAAGCCTTAGATCCTAGTACTTTAAGACTTTGGCCTTTGAATTTATTATCTGGCTAAATTAATAATAATTGTAATGATATGGGTTGCTTTAGCTTGTTCAAGAAGTCTATGGTCTACGTAAGTATCTTCTCTGGAGTATGTTTTATTATAAACAATCTTCTGCTTTCTGCCAACTTAGCACTTACAAAGGACCTTTTCGTTAAACTCGACGAGCTTAAGTCTTCAAAGACGTTAAGTGTTCGTGCATGGATTTTAAAGAGTTTTTTTCAACGATAACTTGCACTTGTTGAACAAATTGTGTATTTCTAAGAGTGCTACTTTTGCAATAGTTCCTTTCTATCCACTATGAACATGATATAGGAATGAAATCGAGAAGTTGAAAATATTACAGACTTGTAAGTGACCTAATATAGCCGCACTAACTTCATACCTTTTCATTTTTTCTATCGTTACTTTACAGTTCTTCTAAGGAAAACATATTCTCTCCTATACTCACCTGGACATACAAATATATACATATATATATATATACATATACAAATAAATAAAATCTTCACATTGATCGAAGTTCTCGTGTTTCAAAAATCCACTTGAAATGATGCAAATATTTACATCTCTCTAATCAGCCCATAAAACAAGTATTTTAAAATTAATGCTGCTTCTCTGAATATCGTAATAAACCCGTTAAATATATATAGCTCTCTTTCGATTTTATAGTCTATGAGAATGTTTTACATGTTCATTTGTACGAATCTTTTTTAAAATTAAATTATATATATATATATATAATACATTTTTGTGCAGAGGAAATAAAGAATTATTTTTAATTATCATAAATAATCGAAATCCGCAGACCTTTAAACTTTATTAAAAGCACATTTTTATTATTGGTTTTATTGAAATGAAAAACTTTTATAAAATCAAAAGGGAAAAGGCGGAAAACATTTTTCCAGTGACGACGTTTCTGCGGTGTATTTCATTTTTTTTTTTTTTTTTTTTATGATAAGCAGCGGTTTTTTTTAAAGAAAGGAATTCAGCATTTATTTCAATGAAGAATTTTTTAATGGAAAATTTTTATTTAATTATCAATAATTTATTCGAAAGGCTTAGGCAGTAGGAAAGAAAATGTTCTTTGTTTAAAAATTAAATTAAAATTTGTCTCGCGTTGAAAAGTGCTAAGATGAAACTTGCATATGAAAGAAAGCAACCAAGAATCATCTAAGAGGCAGCAAGTCTTATGTGTTTTGCTTTTTTAACAAAAAATTTGCAAAAAAATTTGACATAATAAATTTTGGAAAATATCAGGAAAGTTTTGTTAAAGTTTTAGTTAGCTATGCGGAATTAATTGTTATTTTACGAGTGAAACATCGTACACCGTCCAACTACAAATCATTTATCGGAAAAACATGAAACCCCGAAGAGGACATGTTTGTGACGAAAAAGTTTTCCATTTTAAGTCGACTTATTATTCCGAATTCATTTCATCGCCTTCAACGTAGTATTCAAACTCAAATAATATTCGTTGGCAGTAATTTAACCCGCCGGAAAGTGTTCATACTGCACAACGTCACGGTGATCGAAGAACTTGTTAATCTCACCTTGACTGTTGAGCGACTTTGGGGCGATTTTTTTGGGCCTTGGTTCAGCTCTTGCACGATATTTGCTCGATTAATCTGATCTATGAGTAGATCCAAGTCTCAACTGCCGTTGTAATTAATGCATTTCATGACCGACGGATAGTCAGAAATTATATCCTTACGCACATTATAATAATCGAGATAAAAATCTTTTATGCCGTACAAAAACCAAGCGCAGCTCAAACGCTAATGACGTGAAATTTGACACAGATGTAGAAGAAAGATGTGTCTTGTACATGGTTAACCCGTGCAATTCAACTTGAATATTGGTCTCTTACTTTTTGGTCTCAGTATTAATACAGCGGATAAAGTAGCGCATCCCAGTTCAGCGCTTTCCTAACATATTTTGTAATACGTTATTATGGCGAGAAAGTATAAAGTCCTCTTTTAGCAATGAAGTCAGTTTCTGGAATACATTGCTGTGACTTCGCAGGGTGAAAACCATTAGATTGACGCAAAAGATATTCGGTTGTGTCGTCGGTATTGAATACTGTTCGAATTGTAAGCATATTCGTCTTTTTTTCTTTTTTTCCCCCCCATTGACTTATCATAACGTGGCTTTTTTTCATTACTACTCTCAGTGCAAAGCAAAGTGTTTTCTATTTTTGTCTTTCGATCAGTATTCAAAGGTAAAAATTACCTTTAAACGTCTTTCGGCTTCAATTTATATCTCATCGAAATTCTTTGCTTATAAATTATTTATAATAAGGTTACAATTCTTCTTGTAACATGCGTTTGTCTTACGTGTTAAAATTGTTACTTTCAAGCCATCATGCCGACGATTTCATTTGTGGAGCGTAATCAACATGAAATTCCGACAGTAATCATCGACATTCTGCAGCATTTTGCTTTGAATTACACAAAGAAAGCATTTGTTGTAAGTGTCCTTTTGTAGGGACATCGTTGTTGTTTACACTTTGGCTAAATCATATATGCTGTGATGTACCCAAACTATCATCGACTATTGTATCTATTATTTGTCTCCTCCTGCAAATCTCTCAAAAGAGTAATTTAAAAAAAATTCATTAGGGTTTTTGTATTTCGCATGCCTTGGTAAATTATGATACATTTCACCGCGAAGGAAAGGAAAATTTGACAAAAAAAAAGAAAACCAAGAATTTGTTTGCTAATTATGATAAAGAAAATAAGTAGAGTTCTTAAGAGCGTACAGTGCGCAAAAGAAAAATCTGAGGAGTAAATCCACTTTCGAATTTTAATACATCTCTACAGCTATTAAAAGCCACTAGAAAAATCGATTTTCCCTTGGATTGCATTATCATCACAGTTAATGTATTTTATGCAAAAGCAAAACAACAAATAAATTAAAATTATTAAGAATATTATAGCCAGGCTAGACAGACCGTTAAATATCGTCCCTAAATTTATTTCTTTTCCAGATAATATTTAAAAAATTACATCTTCTTCTCATAAGGCATAATTTTCGTGGAAGTGTTTACATGGAATGAGGTCGAAAAAATAACCCTTGGTGGTTCAAAATTGGTGTAGTTAATCTTTGCACCTACCTTGCTGTTTCTATTATGGGCCAATTTTTATCACAAAATATTAAAAATTTACACCACCTTTTGCTATATAAAGGCTTAGTTTTCATAGAAAGGGTTATATGGGAGCGATATCATCAAGCAAGGGACTTAACCTGTTTAGCACTACCCATATTCAGGGACTTGTCAAACAGGGAGTATGTGAAATATGAAATTCGGTTGAATGACGATTTGACAAAATGACGAAAATAATTTCTAAAATAGATTGTTATGACAAATACAAATAATAATGGTTAAATTTTATAAGGAAATTCGACAAGGACAAGAACAAGAACAAATGGACAAACGAATACATATATACATACAACACATACAACTCTTTACAACGTAACGCATATCAGATTCCCGTATATCTATATACTGATGACTTCATACACGCAACTTTATTATAAATCACTATTGTCTGTCTGTCTGTTCTATTACCTAAATCTCTATCTATGTGAAAATGATCTCGACGAGCTTTAAGATGCTGCTATAATTAAAAAATTGTTCAACCAATTCCCTCCCCAAACGAATGTATTTGATTTGATTTTTCATATAGGATAAATGCATTTTCATAAGCATTTGAAGTAATTTCTAAAATTAGTTAGATTTACAATTGCGATGCATAATTAAATAGCTATAAAAATATTTGCAAGACTTTCAATTGGATCTTAAACACATTTATCCATTTTATTTACTTTAATTTTAATATTTCCGAAATAATTTTCTCAATATTTTCTCAAGTAGAAATTGTTAAACAAAGAAATCAAAACAATGCTTACATGTCAGAAGTGATTTCGCCAAGTATTTTTCATGCTAATAAAATCATTCATGCATTCTTACATATGCACGCATCATGCATATAAGTCGACGAACAATAAAAAAATAATGCTTTTCCGTACAGCCATCACACAGATTTATTGAACGGTTCATTTACCTTCAAACGTGAAATACATTTTTAATGCGAATTTGGTGAATCTATCGAATGTGTTCGCGCAGGAATGTTTATTTTTTTATAAATTTATTTACATTTTCTTGTTTTTTTTTTTTTTGTTTCCTAAATGTGATAAATCAGTTTTCTGATTTTAATGTTTGCATAAACATAAAGATATGTTTATTAACGTTCTCGCAGTAATTGCCAGAAAATAAAGAACAAAAGAATCAAAAAATTCTGTGCAATCAAAATAAGAAGATATTTAGAGAATTATTGCTTAGTAATTTCATTTAAGCCAAGTACCTTTGCTCCTTGATATAGCCCAAAAAAATTTTCTTAGTTAAATAGAGGGCGCCTAAAAGTATACATTACATTTATTTTTATCACAAGCATACAGGTATGTTAAGTTTAACAAAAATGCGTAAAACGCACAACATATAGTTCAGAAAATTTATTATTGCTATACGGGTGTATGATGAGAGTACTTGAACGAAAAGGATGTTAGACGTATCTGTCCGTCTGTCTACTTGGCAAAATTACGATCGTCAAGGCAAAATTCTGTTTAAAAGAACGACATTTTTCTCAAAAGTTGTCTCTTCCAACTCTTGTTAAATAAAATTAACAAACTAACTGAATGTCTGCATAGGCGTGGTCGCTTTTACAGAGAGGTGAACTTTTTCTTTCCCTTTATTTCGATTAACTAAACAGGAATAGACTTTATAGCCTGATGATGGCCGATCACAAGACTGGAGTATGGCTATTTGCATATGCACTCTAAATTGAGAGCTATAGACACATATTCACAGAAACATTCATTCATATACATTGTTGATTCTAAAAAATAGACGTATTCCCTACCGTTAATCTTATGCTACGTTGTTACTACAAACCTATTTTCATCAAAAAATATTAAAAATTAAGCGTTTTTGGCCTATGTCATGACAATTCTTGTATGGGGTAAGGGCCAAAAAATAAACCTACTTAATCCAAATTTGATTAAGTTAAGTTTTATGTCACATCACTCGTAAAGACCAACTGTTGAAGAATGGATAATTGGGCAGATGGATGTGCGCACCGAAAATTGATTGAAGGAAAGGGAATGAAGAGATTGGCGGGGCAAACAGTACCAACGAATATAGAGACATTTAGACAGACAGACGTGCGCATGAATATATATGGGAAACACATGGAGAAATAAATAAACAAACATACTTAACATCCGACCGAAATAAAAGAACACCACACAGGTAAACAGCGAGTAATGTCTAAAGTTCTAAAAGGTTTTTACCAAACCTAATGGCTTAGAAACATATATTGAAAGAATAAATTTTGGTCTCATTGAGACTTTATTTAATTTATATAACACACTGTATGTACATAAATATCTATGACGAGAATATGACCCATCAAAAAGAAAAGAAATATTCAAACAAAAGTTAAACATGTTTGCTACCTATATATACCATAAGAGGCTTTTATCAATTTGTTCTTCTTCAATGATTTAACAAAATAATTTTTAAATATCAGTAAACTAAATAAATCAGGCAAAATTACAATCGAATATATCTGTAGTGATGTGGTACTCATGGAAAAATTGAATTCACATAAAAACTGAGAAATGAACAAAGCAAAAAAATTATATTAAAGGCTATAAAGGTAATACCACTGCAAGTGTCAGCATTAATAAATAGTTTATCATGTATAGAGTGGACAGTAAGCAAGACCGTTAAGGGCGGACCATAATTATAAAAATTTATATATATATATATATATATATATATATATATATATATGTGATTGTTGAGTAAAGCTTGGCACAATTATTTATGCTACATATCATCCTTCGTTCACTGATGTTCATTGGAGCTAAAAGTTGAGAACAAAAACAACGTAACGAGAGAAAGTCTTTTATATGCACACATATATGTATATACCTTTATATATATTTATTATTCATTGGTAGTTTACCTATAGAACTGAAATGTTGTAAAACCTTGTTGTATGTTGTTGTTTTTGTAAAGCGCGAGCGAGTTAACGTCTACTTTTAGAGTACTTTAAACACGATATAAGCCATATAGAGTTCATTTATTTGGCTTTTGTTCCTCTTTATTTTATTTTCATTTCTTTCATTGTCCTCTTCGTTTACACAATCAAGTCCTTGCAAAGTGATTTCAGAATTTTGTATTGTATTCGCGTATATGAAATGCAATTAAATAATACTGAAATATTTATTACTGACAAAATGATTGCTTTATTTATTTATCGCATGTTTATTGAAATTTTCAATGGCATCTAAAAATGTTTACAAATTAATTTACTGCATATTTAATTATTTATTTATATTTGAAATAAAAATTGTGTTTTTTTCCAAATTCTTAAATGCGTTCATTTTTAAAACAACAAATACGAGTAATAATGGATTTGAAATAATAATCAAAATCAATTGAAATTTGCATAAACTTTTTACGAGCATGCGTTGAGTATCGAGAAATATAAACGAACAGTTAGTTAGTTGTACTCATTAATGGATATACTAATGTGATCAAAAAATAAGAGGAATCTTTCAGGTCAACTTTGCCTGTACTATGAAATCATGATATCTTCTTTTTTTTTCTTTCGCGTGACTTGATAGTAGTGTCTTTCCCATCTTTGCAGAGTTTCATGGCAACATATTCAATTGCTGTCGGATTATACACGACTGATTTTGCGATTTTCACTATGATTCTGCCGCGGACATATCGAAGTTGTTATAGAAGGAAGGCTTTTACTGATTAACCTGTTTCGCAAAAAGGTGTTTACAAGTAGTACAAGCAATTCAAAGACGGCCAAGAACAAATGGAACACGAATAACGCTCAGGACGAACATAGGCGTCAAGCGAGGAAAATCAAGTCAAGAAAATAAAAAATGCAACGCTTGAAAACGACGGTAGGCTTTGCTGTTACCCAATTTGTCAACTCGTTTGGGTCAACCCGAACCATTCTAAAAGATATATTCTGTCTCAATCGCTCATAAATCTCTATTAGTTGCAGAAACACTTCAATTTTTTTCGACTATATCGTTCCACAAGCATCGTATTCACCCGATTTAGCAACATTCGAGCACTACCTCAACGGACCGTTGCGGTGACAGCATTTCGACTCGATTGAACAGATAAAAGGCGAATCAAAGAGAATATTCAAGGCCATTCCGTACTTATCGTACTTATCCGCCTGTTTCGCGGGTTAAGAAAAATGTTGGCATTGTGTAGCATGTCGAACGGAGAGTACTTTGAAGGCGATGAAATTGAGATTTGGGAAATTAAATACTAGGTTTTTTATATATTATAAACAAATTCACCTTATGGCGTTTAATAGCACCTTATGGTTTTAAAGCTATTGTTGACATAGATCTGCCCACTTGTGTGAAATTAAAGCTAATAATAATACATATATGTATATAGGCAGCGATAATATATATTTTAAATTTATAAAAAAATTCAAATCATTCGCAGACATGCAAATATGAGAGAGTATAAGTGAAACTTAAAAAGGGCTTACTTCCCATTACAAGTTTTGTGCTTGTTAAATATTGTAGAACAAATCTCCTTTAATAAAGAATTCACGGAATTTTTTTCCGAATTTAATTAATATTTCCTGGGAAAGCAAAAGAGAAAATAAAAGAAACTCTTCCAAAGGCATCAGCTATAGCACATTTTTATTTTTCCTTTGTATGCAAAATGTCCACCTGTCAGTGCCACTCTTACGCTATAAAATTATAGTAAATGTGAATTCAGCAATTGTTTGCCTTTTTTTAAAGAAAATAATTAAGAAAACTATGTTCGCCTTACGGCGCACTTGGAATAACTATCGTCTAAGATATATGATATATGATAATATAAATATATATATATATATATATATATATATGCATATGTTGTGCCGCAATGAGCTTGCCTTTGCATCTATTCAGCTGTTGCTGCAAATACCATACAGTTTAACGATTTCATAAAACACTTATATTAACGGATAAGAAACTATTTTCCAAAATTAAACTAAAGAACAATTGCTTTGAGTTGTAGGAAAACGCACATTTTTATGAGAATTCCTTTTAAAAACAGATTAAATTCGCTCATAACAAGAAGAAAGAAAAGCAGATAAAATAAAAATTAATTACCTTAAAAAAGCTCTCTACGAATCTGCGTAAACCTATAAGCAGCCGTAATGAATTCATTAAATACTTTGGCGTATACCCTCTGCCCTCTCAGTAGAAATTTTTCTCGTATTTAAACAAATCATTTTCAAGCTTTTATCCTCAATCCAAAAAGTTCATATATCGCAGTACGGAGAACGGCGATCATAAAGGAAAGGCAAAATCGAAACGTTTACTGCGTTGGTCACTTTAATGAACTTTCGAACGATTTTCAAAATGATTTTCATACATCTCTTTGTGATCATCTTGTTTCCTTCGGCTGCTATAACAGACAACTTTCATGCAAACGTCGTACATGGAATAATATGACTGGACCCAAAAAAAAAAAAAAAAAAAAAAAAAAAAAAAAAATGACCTTTAGAACTAATGAATAGAATATTGGAAATAAACAAAAACTCTTGGTAGCTTCTTCTTCATTTTGGTTGACATGGTATTGAGGGCATGTCCTTTGACCGATTTGGCTCAATATCAATAGCAGCCATTTTCAATGTTTCTGCCTAATTTGGAGTCGATCGCCTTATGAAGGATGTTTATACAGGATCGAGGATATATATATATGATCGAGGATATATATATATGATCGAGGATATATATATATATATACTTTGCGGAGTCTCTGAAGCTACCTTCTGGACCAAAATGAATATAACCCCGCTTCCGCCGGTGAAGGGTATGCAAATGAAGCATCCCCACGACGTAATTGATTAAGTTATAGGGCAGCAGTAGTATTGCGCCATGTCATTGGTTCAACTATTTGCAATTACATGGATAGCCATAGTGATGTACGAGTTATGTAAAAGCTTTTCATTTCATTTGATTAGCGTTTTATACAATTTTTGTAATTTTTTTTTGTTTTTTTTTCTCGGTTAAATATTTACATTGCAATGCAATGAAGTTATACGACAGCTTCAGTTATTGGCAATCGATGAACATTTCAAACAATTTGTTATCACTTTCAACGATTAAAGTGCAACTAATAGCAACTAATACCCAATGATTTTAAATAATGATATCAATTATAGGCGAATACCGAAACGCATTCATAAGACATAATTGCAATTATTTATGTAGGCATCGCAGTGTAGACAGATGATAACCTTTAGTGTTCACCTGCTTGTATAAAATCCTATTATTGCCAAATCAATAACCAAAGGTATGTAAAATGAAACTCAATACGATAAGTACGTAGTTTACTGCAAGAGCATCGGGGCACACAACTTGACATAAGATTTCAGATAAAAGTTTCTGAAAAGCTGATGGAAAAAGAAATCTTTTACTATAAACGAATGCTTGCATGTTAATGATTGTTCAACACTAAGCAGCAGTAAACAATAGATTAGTTTAGTATGCAAAGTGACATTTCAGTATTTACCAATATAAAGAGATGATTATAGCTTGTATTTTAGTCATGTTAATTATGTGGTTTCAAATTCACATGTGTACAATGCAATTTCGCAAACGAACAATCCATTGCTTGGAAAAATGTTCGTTAATAAATCATTTCAAATTCATTATCGTACTTAGATGATGCTAACGCATGTATTATTATATTTTGCAGAATATTGTCTCTGTGTGTTTGTGTGTGTGTGTGTGTGTAAATGAAATGTAACATGATTAGGGAAGCTTGTTGATAACATACATTAACTTTTGCATATAAACAGTTGGCATCGTTGCAGTTGCCATAACCGCAACGTAATATATTTTTGCCTATGTGAATGAAAATTATTTGCCAAAAATCAAGAAATCAAATGCTCGAATCTGCCTACAATGAATACACCCACACACTCACACATATACACAATTTACAAAACTTTAGGACTTGTGAAAATTTACGCTTAACTGCATTTAACATAAAGAGCCGCAATGCTAGATGTGTCAACTCATTTGACAATGACGCAAACATGCATAACAACAAATTCAGTGGTTTAGATGTGCACACCTAACTCTCAATTTGCATGCATCTTACAAAAATGTTTCATTTTACTTTTGTAATGTTTTCAAAAATTGTCCGATCTGGAGCTATTTATTATTGTCCTCTGCAAAACTGGTAAACTTTGACTTTCTCAAGACGAAGACGAACTCTTTTCTTGTTCGAGACATATCCTGTTGTGCACGCGTTTACCTCTTGGGCTACGGAAGTGTAAATGGAGAACGCCGAGATACTAACGTGGGACTTCAAGCCTCTTATCTTATAAGGCTTCTCTTGTAAATTGTTACAAGAATCTTACGAGCCGAGTAATGACTAAGGATATCAATTCTAACGAACCTAAAAGCTGGTTGTGACAGTTCACTTGTTTCTCTTAAAGCAGAAACCTTGTTACACGGATTGAAAAAAAGAAAACATTAAACAACCGTAACGTAAAAATATTGTAAGAACAACATTACGTTGTTGAATTTTATTTGCTAAAACCAATCGGAAAGCAATTTCAACCAACTTCCACCAAAAGAGATAGACTTACTAGGTTTAGCGTTTCCGCTTCTAATTCTTAGCAGTACGCTTTAGAGAGCTCATTAAATAGACAATTCTTTGATCCCTTTAAGACACGTCCATCAGCCATCCATATCAGGCATCCCTAAAAGTGGAACAGAAGGTGGACGCTTTGCACACGCTACTCTAATCAAAAAGTAGTAAAGTTAAGGGTCATAGTGCCCCATTATTAGGTCTCTTATTAAAGAGAGTTGTAAGTCCCGCAAATCAAACAAAAAAACGAAAACTCCTGACTTTTGATGCCTCTGTGATGTTGCTCAGAGAACAGGTTTAAGTTTACTTCGATTATCATGGCGTGGTGCTTTCGGCGAGCGGTTAACAAGGAGCACTACATTTGAGCGTTACGCGTCCTTCGCTGTCGAAGCTATTCGCTAGAGGCGAGCTGCCTGACAACCACACAAACCTTAGTTTTCGCATCAAAATAATGTACGTTCTCGCATTGCATTCTGGTTTAGGTTCTACTCTTATTACAAACACATTCGCCCCTACTTCTCTTGTTTCTTAAACTATTTTAAAGAGCTTAAAAGATGTATCGTAAGAGTTTTGTGACTCCTCTTCAATTTATGCACTCTTTTAAAACTAAATCAGGAGATAGGTGCATCTGTGTCCGTATGCATATAAATGTAAGTAAAAATGTCTATGTTGAAGCATATCTTGTGGTTATGATTTGAGTTATTGTCAAAAAGCCTTTCATCACACATACGATAAGGTGGCTTGTACAAAATTCTACCACCATTAAGCCGGAACAATGCTATATTCATCAAGGACCAACCGACAGACGTTATACACTTACATGTTATGCTTTCGTGTTTTGTTCGCAATTGTGGCATTTTAGTGATACTGATATGTGTGAAGAAGAGCATAAGCTCACATATATACACATATATCAGTAGTTTGAGGAATCGTATGCAGATTTCATTCTTATCTACGTTTTGTTAAACGCATCGCTTTCCATTCACATTCATTCCATCAACATTCATCTCTCTCATTCTGATACGTTTTAAATTTTTGTATTTTTCTTTTCTCTATGCTTTCGTATTCTATGGCTAAATCGTTTCTAATGTTCACTATATGTGACATACATCTTCTTCTTGGTTGTTTGTTTGCGCTAGTGATTTCACTATAGAAACCATGCACTTTCGAAGAATTACAAATTTTGATTTTTAGTTACATTTGAGTTTTCTTGTCACATACATACACACATCCATTCATACATACTATGATTTACTTCTATGTCTTATCAAAAGAAAACGAAAAGCATTTTTGCTTGTGTTTGTAACTGAAAGTAAATTAATTTTGTTTTTAATCTTTTTTTTCTTTTTCTCTCTAAAAGTTTAAAATTAATTTTATCGAATCATTTTTAATGCATATCAAGATCGTATCCGAAGGGAGTATGGAGTGCTTTAATACAAACAGCATTCCATGTAAAATATCTTCGTGCCGATTGTCTTAATTGTTAATTAACCTTGACCAGCTCAGTGTGGAAGGATTTAAAAAATTTTAAAATAATACAACACTGGATCCGAGTTAGTTAACTGAAATGAAAACATTTTTACGGACTTTGCACTCTTCTATAGGTATGATCTCTATATGCGACGCATATAGATATGCATGAGATAGGTTTTATCACGAAATGATTGATAGATTTAAACGAATCCTTCTTTAATTTGTCAATGTTATCTGCCCTATACTTTGCCATTGGATAGGAATATAATTACCTTGGAACAAAAATACGTACCCGAAACACCCCATAAAATCCTTATGCCTTTGATCAAGAAAGGATTTGAGTTCGGTATTTATAGATTGCTCTTTCCAAGGTATTACGAAATGTGCTATAATAACGTCTTTACCGCTTCTTATATAACATTTATTACTTTTTTACTTTTTTAATGCTTAAGGAATTATGCTAACGAGAATGGTATCCCCGAAATGAGGCTCGATTTAATTGGAAAAAAAAAAAACTTAATCCGTTTAAGTTCAATTGATAAACATAAAAAAATGTGTTTATCATTATCGCATGAAATGAGGTTAAGATTATTGTAGTTATGAAAATAAGCGAAATGTGATAAAAGAATTCACAGAAGATGGAATGTTTTAAGCCATTAAGTCGTAAAACTTCCACAGTATAAAAATTTATATCGCATTCACAATTTTACAATATATGTTATTGCGCTAAATATGCTATGTATATAGGCAATTGTTACGTAATGAACATTGGCCTTCTTATACGTCAATAAGAAATAATTAATGTTTTTTTTTGTTATTCAGTTTATGTTCATCAAATAATCCCAGAGGAATGCAGCTTTCTGATTTATGCGCTTTATTCACCTACGTACATATGTGATAATATTCTTAAATCCTATAAATATGCACTAAAATAATAGCGAATTATCGTCATTAAAATGAGTAAATAAAAAAACATAGGTCAACAAAGCAAAAGAGTAAATCGTTGATGATACTCTCATATGACTATGAAGCGCCCGCTACTCTCAGACGACTATGAATCGAGGTGGTTTTCAGGCCCACTCTCATTTAATTGCTTATATCAGTTTAAAATGAAAACTTAAGTAAACAAAAGGAAAATTTTAGTATTGTTCTGCTCGTTGTTAATAATTCAGTTGTGTGAGTAAGCATCAGCGGCTTTTGACTTGCAAAATTATTTAGTGAGGTCTACGACGCAGGCATATACATCACATAAAAAGGTTTAATATCTTGGGCAACGCTGTTTTTACTTATACTGATTTCATTATATTCTCTTAATTTACATCTCTTAGTTCACTGAAGAAATTCCTTATGTTTTCCAAAAAATGTATAAAAAAATTAAATAAAATTGCTATTAATATAGAGGGAATCTTTAACAAATTTTGCTCATGGAAGCTTAAACTACCTTTTTGTCTGACTTTTTGTATTTGTCAGCAATGGAGATTTTTTTGCATTGTAATAAAATGCCGACCGCATTTTTTTCTTCCGGCTTTATTTCGGATATTGTAAAAATGTACTCGTAAAATAATTACGATAACATTTTTCATTACGGTTTGTCTTCATTACGTGTAAGTACTATTCAAATCATGAATTACATGCAAAGTGCCTTTCGTTATATGGAAACATGTTTGATCATGTTTTACATTGCAAAATAGCGTACAGTTTTAGATGCTTTAAAAAATTACAAAAAAAAAACAAAAAGAGGAATACATTGAAGACAATAGTAATAGAGGAAAATAGTAAATAATAAAATAACTACTGCTGCAGATGGCTCGGGCCGTCAAAGATCAAGATAGTTTGCAAATCGTTTACAAAATGAAACTGGATTGGTACAAGGTGTTATTAACGACGTTCGAATGTATATGATGTTGCGAAATTTGCTTTTCTTTATACGGTTCGTATCTCTAGATCGTGGTTTTGTTAATAAGAGTAGGATTATTTACAGTTTAGTTACTTTCACGCTATTATCTTTTCGACTCATATCTCCTTTTCCGACTGACTCTATCTTCGGCAAATACTCTGTTTACAAACATATTACTCGAGGTCATGGTACCATTTTTAATCTGTTAATCTGCTTTGGAGGATTTATTGAAAGACATTGAAATGTTAGGAAACCGTTGTACTGGCGGGGTTATTCTTGAAGAAGATTAGGTAGATGGAAAAAACTCGAATTTTGCAAAATAAAATATTTCTCTCTTACTCAGGCCGGATAGTTTCCAGCCAAACCCGCATCCCCTTCTAATCTCTAAAATCAAGCAATTTTTTTTTCTTAAACTTTTATCATAAATTTAACAAGTTCACAACTGAAAAACGAAAATCAACATTTTATAAAAACATCCACTAAAAGGAAAAAACTTGCGATTAAAAAAACAATTTCTTTCATATTCTTCTTTAGATATTGTACATTGTAATGCAAAAACGTAAATCTAAACATTAACAAATTGTATAAGAGAGAAGGAAAAGAAAAAGTAAAAGCTAAAAACTTTCAGGTGAAAAATAAGTTTAGAAAAAAACATTCGAAAATAAAAAATTTACAAAAAAGAGAAAATTTTAAAGTCATCTCCAGCGAACAATAAAGCGTGATTATCAAAGTCTACAAGTACTACAAATTGAAATACAAAGCTCAGCAACAAGGAAAAGAGGAAAATAGTCGAAAACATATTATCAGTGTCTTAAGTCTTGTGAGCAAGTCGAATTTAATCATAGAATTACAACATAATAAAAATTTAATTATTTTATCGTTAATCGACAAGTGTTTTATGAGTAATAGCGCCATGGTTGCCGTTGCTATTTGTTGTATTCTGGTGTTGTTGGCCGTTTTCATTGTCATCATTATTGTGGTGGGCCAAACAATGAGTGAGCCCAAGTGAGATAAACTTCAGCTGGGACCCGGTAATTTCCCAGATGGATAACAAAGGCCTACAAACTGTTAGTCGTCGTTTTTACGTTATGCATCAAAACGTTTCATATCTCCATGAAAATTAAAACAATAAACCAGCATTAGTGCGTAGTGTTAGTTAAATTGTTTCAATAAAAATGATAATAAAGCGAAAGAATAACAATAAACATAATAATAAAATAATACATTGCAGAATTTAACCCATCGTGTCAGTATCAAATTGGCTGTGATGTGTAACACTAAAATTTAAAAAAAAAAAAAACAAAAAAAAAAAATATATGTAAAGCAGAAATACTCCAGACATTTCATTTTAATTTAGTTGGAAAGGAAAAAATGCAGCAAAACAAAACAAAGAATCAATAAAACACACTATATGAACTTGGCAGAGTAGGCATTTAATTTATATTTTGATAAAAAAAACAAAAAAAAAATAAATAAATAAATAAACAGTAATAGTAAACACGTTTTTACAAATAACTATAAAACATTTTATATATCACAGATTTCTATATAACCCATGTTATACAAAGTTTTATAAATGTTTAAAAGAAAAGAAAACAAAATGAATAAATAAATAAGAAAATATTGTTACAAACAAAGATATACTCCAATGAATGTAATATGACTTCTAAAATAAAAATTCAAAAATTCATTTACTTGTTATAAATGTTTAAGAGAAAAATAAAAAAAATATGTACAAAAAATTTTATTAATTGATATATTAACAAAATTCAAGTACTTTAGCATCCGATAGATAAAATCACAAAAAAACAAAAAAAACAAAAAAACATTTTACAAAATGTTGCGACAACAAGTCTCTCTCATATAAAACAAAAAAAAAAATTTTTCAAATAAATTACTGACTAAATCGTTTAAAAAGAAACAATCAAACTTAGTTGGTGTAATAATGGAAAACGTCTTCAACTGTAGTGTATATGGATTTGTCTTTGGACTTTTAAGCAGGCGTATGCATGCGTGGTTTTTACACCCAAAAGAAAATTTAAAATCAGTAAGAATAAATTTTTTTTTTAATGCGACCAATCACTCAGGCAATGTCCCCTATTCGCTTAACGCGGTACGGTACGGTCAGAACGAGATAAGGAAAGGAGAAGGTAATGGCCGCAAACTTGTGGGTGTGTCTCTGAGCATTCACTATTGCTATACCCAAAGCAAACTTTAGCTTTAATTTGGACAACTCCATGAAAATCTCAATTCTCGCCTAATTGTCGTGAGTAATAGTAAGCATTTTGCAACATGTGTGTATAGATTTGAGATATATTTGTGGAGGAAGGAAAGCGCCATAAAAGAATCTTAACCAAGTCATTTTAAGAGGAAATAGGTAGGAAATAGGAAAATGGTTTTCCGAAAGGAGACCACTATATATAAACATTGTTCTTCCGATCCTAAGCTGCAACACGTTGATGTAAACAAAGTTATTCATACTTACATCTGAAATTCAATTAAAATAAATTACCAGTCGTATTCAATTCACTCTTCGAGGTTAATCTTATACTAATTATTACTAAAAACTAGTATAAAAAATAGAAGGAAATGTAAAGGAAAGTAAAAAAAAAAAGTAAAGCACAAACAATTAAGTAATGATTGATGCATAAATAAATAAAAAAGGCGTGTACACAGCTAGCACAGAGGCACACCCACAACTGATACAGATCCAAATTGCAAGTAAGCCCCTAGACCATATGCTCCCCAACAATAATTTTTCAGCAAGAAGATATTTGTCCTCATATTAGAAATATTAGCAGCCATAATCTGTAATATGCTATCTCATCCGCTGTTATCAGCAGACATTGCTTATCTTAATTAACACTAGCTACAATCGATGACTGATTATTGCAATTTTATGTTCGAGCAACTGCTCCAGTTTTATGTCGAGAGCGAGAAACTGCACAGACTTAAAACACCAGGGCTAGTTTCCGCACGGAAGTCTTATTCTGTCTGAATGATGGGAGATGTAGCTACCATTAGAGGATAATAATTTTTTTTTATTTTTCTTGTAGTTTTCGAGTTTTCATTGATAGAAAATCCGAGAGTTTAATTGCGCACCTAACATATGTGAGGGTAACGTTATACATACATGACAATGTAGTGCAGATTCACAAAATCCTTAATTGAACACTTGAAATACAAAATTTTAATAAAATTTTTTAAATATTTTAAAAATTTTCCCGAATAATAAATATTTCAATAATCAGTGTTACAGCAGGACATATTATAAAAAAAAAAAAAAAAAAATACGTTTTAAAAAAAGAAAGATCAATCATATATGAGTTTAACATAAAATTAAAAAAAAAAAAATAATTAAATAAATATTTATATTAAAGTTTCAAATTAATTCGTAAAACAAAAAAAAATGTGAAATTAAGAAAATTGCTTAGAAAGTCTAAGAAAAACCATCTGAACTGAAACTGCGACGTTTATATAATATGCAAAAAAAAAAAAAAAAAAATATTTCAAATAAATTATTAAAAAATGAAAGGAATAAAAACAATAACCCGTAAAAAGAAAAACTTTTCTGTAAACTTTCAGAACTGTATTAATGATCTTCTAAATTGACCAACGGTAACCTTATCTCAAGAAACATGCGGACGTCCTTCGTTCACTTGAATGTAAAGATGCAAAAGAAAAACATGATGTGTGCACATGTTGCCAGAAATTTCAGTTTTAAAAGTAAACGAAAAAAAAAAAAATGTGTAAAATAGCGAATTAAAAGACTTTCGGAAAATTTCAAATATTTATATAAAATAAACTTCCACAATAAACAGTAAAGACTGTTTTATATCAATTAAGAACGTATGATGCACATTACGAAGAAAGAGAGAGGGAAGAGACAAAAGACAAGGCCAAACATATACTTTCAATTTCCAAGCAATATTTAATGCGAAAAAAAAAAAAAATTCAACCACTTGTTAATTAAAGCAAAAAAAATAAAAATAAAAAATAAAATAAAATTTCAACTAATAATAATGAAGAATATATATATATATATATATATATATATAAGTAAACAATACATTTATTGTACAATAATATAATAATAATAATAAGTTTTATATAAACATTTTTAATTTTAAAGAAATATCTTTAAATGGGTTAAATATATACATATATTGATATATACACAAATATATATATGTATAATTGGACTATTGAATTTAAACAGATTTCAATTACATCATAAAACACCGAAAGCCAATTCTTCGCATTAATAGTTAAAATAACTGAAATATTTATGAAATTCCATAAATATCAAATGATACTTTTCACCTCCATATACATACATATATATATATATATCTTTCTTTCTATCTCTCTTTCTCTCTCTATCTCTCTCTGCAAAAAAATCAATACTTATTACTCTCAACTCTGTCTTCGTTACATTTCATCGTCAATAATATACTTAAGCATCGTTTAATGATTTATAAATATTAAAAGCAATTAATTGCTATATAAATCAACTCAATTAAATTAAGTGCTCGTGTAGAGACTCAATTCTTACATTTAATGTCACTATTTATATAATATTTAAATTAAAATCGGTGTATTCCATCAAACTCGTATAATTATGATATCAAGAATATTACAAAAAACCTTCAAATGTCCTTTATATTGTTGTTTTAACGAAAAAAAATCAAAAAAAAAAACCATTCTTTAACATATTTACGGTCTAATATCGATATTGTCCTCTATGTAAAAAAAAAAAAAAAATATATTGCAAAACGTACGTTTTTATATGAAATTTAGAATTTCCTCAAATATAAAAATTGACAACTTTATAAAAACATTATGCAATGCTCAATATTAAATTTGTACAGAAAGGTAAGACAAATACACACATACACACTCACGCACAACTAATTGAATATAAACATTTATCATTAATTTCGTCGAAGAAAGAAATTCTAAAACTAAGTCTTACAAGCGCCAGAGCTCTCTAAGGCTCTCACATTTATTGAAAAATTGTATTACATATGAGATTTGAGCCCACGACAACTGAGTTCCCGTAATCGTTTCCCTGCTCGGCCACTCAAGCTTCGGAAATAAAAAAATATTTTTTATTTTTTATTCCAGTTAAACGACTTGTTCAAAAATTCGAAGAGTTTTTTAATTCTTTACTGATTTTCGAAACCAAACGGATTTAAGATTCGTACCCCTATAGGTGAACAATATAATAGAGAGAATTTATTCCTTTCATTTACTCTTTAGAGTAAAGTATTATTTAAAAGATAGTTGCGAATTGGTATTAAAGGGTAATAAAATTATAAATTTTTTCGCTTTAGACTTTTTGGAACACCTACCAAAAGATCCATTTGTTGAAAGCAAATTTTTTCTGGAAATTTCCGACTCAAGAGTCCAGTAACTAAGCGTAAGATTATCTGGGTAGTTTTAAGCGGTGGTATTTGACGATTTTTAACTTGTGTAACGCATTAATAGATGTTTTCAGCATGTGTCCCTATTGCAGTGGTGTTAGACCTTAAACGACCCTATTTCTCCAATTTTTTTTACTATTGTTTGCCACGGACTCGCACGGTGATTTCTTGTTTTATCAAAGAAATATGTAAAACGTATGCACAGAACCTATACATAAACGCACTTTTCTGTCCGGTTTGTCCGTCTTTCCGTCTATATTGTTTTCTTTCGTTTACCTTATGGGTCGCCGTTTTTGAAATATTTTTATAAAATTTAATGCAACGACATATTTTGGTGAAAAGACAAACGTTATTGGAAATGGTTCGCATTGGATCACTTTCTCAACCACTCCCCCATATAAAGTTTTATTTCGAAAAATTGTTATATGAACAACAGGACGTCGTGTAAGGTATTTAGTGACAAACTGCATCCCACTATGATGTTTTCACTTATTTTACACTAAACTTCCATTGTCCGAAAAAGTGGTTTATTCTTAACTTTCATCGGCGTCGATATATACACAAGAAATAAATCTTCATAGCTCATAGCATATTTCCTTTGCCATATTGTCATACAAAAGTTAATATATGCTTCGCATTAATACCATTACGCAAGTTGCTGTCTATTTGATCTTTTTTGCGTCAGCTTGACTTTGTGCGGGAGAAAATGCTTTGATGCGTTCAATGCGTTCAACTGTGTTTGCTTTTCAAACAAATTTATTTCCCCCAACTTTTTTAAATTTTTATCGATTGCTATGAGTCTGTCGAGTGACTATGCCTTATGTACAAACAAGAAAATCAAATTTATCCGTGAATCGAATCGTTTATCCTCATCATGTTTATTCTAAAAAAATAACTAAAGTCCGATACTCTCTATATTCAGTGGGCGCGGTTAGTTTTTTTTGAGTTTTCGTAAGATAAACGTCCAAGTCTTTTTCGTGGTTTCGTTGGTGTGTGCGAATACTGACACACAAAACCCAGAGGTCAGAGGTGTTCTCAATTCATACCTCCATACCATACCTTACTATTTTAGCTGTGGACCTACTACATAAAGTAAAAAAGCCGAAATGACTCCACATATATTGAACGAACTTAAGAATATATATTTGTTAAATTCACTGCAATCTAACTGTTACGTTAAGCTATTGTTTTTCTTTTTTAGTTATTAAATCAATTGCTAAATGTTACATTGGAAATAGTTGGCGCAGAAAGACATTTCGAAAAAAAAAAAGATATTCCTTTGATCGGTTTGGCTTTTTTTCTGTATCCATCTACTACGTAAGGAAATTTTCAATGTTGTCGCCAAATTAGAAACCTTGATATCTTTGTTTTCACCGCAGACGTTACATAAAAGATAGATAGAGATACACACTTAGAACGGCCAAGAGTTAAATACTGCTCCGAAGCTTCCTTCTGACTTTTGCAAATATGAATGTCGCCTTCCTTTGGCGGTGAGAATGGCAATTCGTCACATAAACTAGTACTTATCTGATGTTTCTCCATTCTTAACTTCAAAACGCTACAAAAATTTTAAAAACAATGTCTGTCCGACTCACTGCTGCGCAAAAACTACGGCGATATAGTTTTACTTTTTGCATAATAAGTATCCACAAGTCGAACAAAACTCGTATTTACGGTTTTGTTTTTTTTTTTTTTTTTTGTCCTTAAGCTTTATTTATTATTCGAGTTTGACAATTTTGGTTAATACGAAAAGTTAACAAAATGTAGGACGTTATCTTAAGATTCAAGAGCAGAGTACATTTGGTGTGTGTATGGTATTAATAGGAGTGTAATGAATGAAGGAAAGTTGGGGAAAACCTCAAATATATACATGTATGTATGTATGTATGTATATATACAAAAAAAAAAAGAAAATAAATGCAAAATAAATAACAATAATAAAAAAGAAAGGTTGAACTGAGAGAAACGACAAATGCTTCAGTAAATTGATAAAATCTTAATTGGAAGGAGAGTAATAAAAATGGCTTACCATACTTAAATGCCTCACAATGCCTTCATATAACGACTTTTCAAAATAAATTGTTATATAGGAATGGTCCACTTGAAAGCATTTTCAAGAGCGTTAAATAGTTTTGAGATTCGTGAAGGCGGCACTCCATGCAGATTAAAGAGCAATCTTTTGTAGGTGGGATAAGCGTAAATTAAAATTTGTTTTATCTCTTCGATGCCTTCGACTATTTCCGGACCAACAGATACAGTGAAAATAATTCCGAATATTACACCTATGACGAGATCGGGCTTTGTATATTCTTTGAAATGTAATCTAATCTGCTGCTTAATATGTTATAAATTTTTTTTTATTTTCTTTCATAAAAATTTTCTAAAACAATTTTTCATTGCCTCTATTTACATATAAAGCCCACAGAAATTTTCTATAGAATAAAAAGAGAAAAAAATTCTTAAGCAAATATTAACATACAAATTATATTTGTATAAGATTTTTTCATTCACAAATGAGCGCATGCACTCGCACTAATTCAAAAAAGCAACACAAACAAGTGAACACTGTATACACGAAAAAATGTACATATTTTTTACACCCACCACCGAACGAGGAGGGATACATTCACTTTGTTAAAACGTTTGCAACCTCCAGAGGGCTAGTGTATATGTTCTTGATCAATGTCAAATTTTGAATCGATTTAATCCAGTCCGTCTGTCCGCCTGTGTAATGTCTGTTGTAAACGTACCCCTGGCCACGAAAACGAACGTAACAAGTTCAAGCTTTGCAGGCAAGTTGATATGGAAAATGGGCCAACTCGGTCAAATGACTCGTCTACAGTAACACGTAAACTGAGGACACGACTGTTTTCCAAAAAAAAAATAAAAAATTGTTCTTTTGCTCATTACCCACAAACTGCAACAAATAATTCTACAAAAAATTGAAGGCAAATTCTATTGGCGATGCTGTGATACATGTATAAAAATGACAAAAATTGGCAACACCTACCCAATATTATAGAGTGACACACCTATTGACTATCTTTTTTTTTTACGTACAGCAGGAAGTTTTAAATACCTTATAATAATACCTTATTCTTGGCTAGTTTCAAACTCGGAATGCGCCTAAGCATGTCCCTCTGTCCGTCTGCTTAGCTTTGAAGGACTCTGTGGAACTCTGTGGAAAACACACTCTTGTTAGTAAAAATGAAGATATCGGCCGGGAATTTACGAAAGAGTTTGGAAGTGACGTCAACTTGCAACGTCCACAGGCGTATGTGACAATAACTGGGAACACCTTTGCCTTCTGCGCTTTTTGCTTGTTACTCACAAACTACAACACATATACCAGATAAATCTTTTCTGAAAATAGGAAAAATAGCCTCGCTCACCCAACACTGTAGATAAAGGAAATTTAGTTCCTTTTTGCCTTTTTAGCCTTTCCTACGATAATTTGGTGGTGGTGTAAAAGATTCGATCACGACCGAACATAATTTTCTTAGTTGTTTCATTTGAGTTTGTGTATCTATCTGTAAAGAAACGTATATATAGATATATATTTACAAACTGGAAAAAGGTGGTAAATAAATGTCTGCCTTTGTATGAGTGTTCATAAATGAATATGTTAAACTGGCAAACATTTATAGAAAATGATTGTATAATGTGTCAAAATTAATTTTGAGTTCATTTTAAAACAAACTGTCATCACATCGCTTGGAAAGTGGAAAATCAAACTGAATATGATGTATGAAAATTTACATAATTTAATGTAAAAATAATTGGTAAAGTAAAGACATTTAGCAAATAATTAAGTAAAATAAATAAAAAGCTCATGTTCAAGGCAATCTTATAATTATTGTATATGCATTTGCGTATGAAATGACAGATATGCAAAAATGTCGTACTGGGCGGCAATATTGTGACTTTTCCGCATGAAAATATTCGTTCATAAGTTAATCGTAGCTTTATTATTCACATATGAAATAGTTATAGGGCCAAATGTTGAATCAATGAACAGGTTTACCGCTCTTAGTTAATTCGAAGCAAAACGGAATATGTGCGATAAGTCGGAATATTCATTTGGAAAGTCAAGTTAGGCACAAACGGATGGATCGTTACAACCAGCAACATTAAATAAGGAAACTGAGTAGAATATTAAACAAAGTACGAGCGGATTTTGGAAAAAGCTTTTTCTCTCCTCAAGCAACCTTGAAAAACTTAACACAATGAACATGTTGCCGTAAGCAGACCTACTTTCCATGAAAATCCTGGTAAAGTAAGCAGCTGACATAAGCCACTATACATATCAACCGAATTTCTTTCACATAAAATATAAAAACTTAAACCTTTTTCGCTAATAAAATTTTTAATTTTTTTATAAATGTTTGCGGGAGAAGAAGAGGTTTAGGAAATTTCCCGATTCAAATTTTCCACACTTGATTATTATATCAAAAGGCAAGATCTTGTATTCAGCTAATTTTATCGAGCTTTGTAAAAAAAATTTTTTTTTATCTAACGACTCTTTCAAAATAAAACCCAATTTTTGCTTGAACAAAACACGCCCACGATAAACAGGGGGCAATAAATACCCTAAAACCGTTTCAGATGATGTTGGATCGCTTTTCTTTATAGAAAAAGGATACATACAAAGGTACAAAACAATGCAATTAAAAAAAAGCTTAAACCGGTTCAGAAAGTGCTTTGGAATCGTATCACAAGCAAGTGCGGCGCTATACGACGAATCGGAAGAAATGAATTCGTATAATGAAAAACAGGGACATACAGAAATGAACAACATTTTACAAGAAAATACACAAACTGATATAATTTCCTGCTCATCTAACGCCAGAAATGGAACTTTTTTTCAACGTAATTGCGGTCATCTACTTATGAAATCATGACGCACTTTCGGTATTGCCTAAGCAGGATATGTCGCCTAAATATTAACATAATTTTTGCATTAAATAAAATTTATTACCTTTAATTCTTGAAAACGAATCAAACGCACAAACGAACAGCGCAAGATCAAAAGTGCTACTTACTCTCTAAAATTATGTAACATTAGCATATTATATGAAACGATGGCATTCTTTTCCTTTCACGTTTGAAGAACTGAACTGAAGAAGAAGAAGAAGAAGAAGGAAACTAAAATATTTATAACATAGAAAATGACTTAAGGCTACATGTAGAAACATGTAGAATTGCACGATTCCTAATGAAGGTGAAATATTGTGAATACTAAACCTTTTCATGTCAAAATCTCGAAAAGCAAGCAAATAAATGATGTATTGTGATATCCATGTATGAGTAAATTATAATCTCAAACATACTTTATTGTATAACACTACATTAGATTTGAGTAAAAGTTCTTCCAGCTGTTGTTGTTGTTGTTCTTGTTGTTGTTGCCATAAATAAAAATCCATCCATGGATTGCAGGCAGACAAGGAGAAAAGTTTGATGTATTTTCCTCAACATGAAACGATAGAATTTTTCTTTAAATCCATTATACACATATATATGCATGTATGCATACATATATATAGTATGTGTTTAAAAAAGTTTTCCTCTAAACATAAGCATTTCTGCATGCATGCATAGTTAGACTATTTGTATTAATAAACTGTACTTGAAATGCAAGCGTGCGGCATTAATATTAAATGTGAAGAAGAATAAGAAAAAATTCATATGCTTTACATATACACATATATTTATTACATCTTAGAGGAGCGAGGTGAAGAGACTTATGGAAATGTCTGCAAGAGACTCTACAAATAAACAAATTTTTCCCGTACTCAAGATCACTTTGGGGTTTCTTTCATTTGATTATCTACTAAATTTAGTACATCCATAATAATGAAAGGGTTCCAATAGGTATCCAATAAGCATTCCGTATTCGTGGCGCATATACCCCGCGAACTAAGAACTTTTAGTTTATATAAAATGTTTTACTCAAATGAGTAAATTATCTGCTATTGCTTTGCTGATTCGCAGATGAAGGAGAAGAAGAATATTCATAACAAACATCTTCTGATGGCTATCAAAAAAATTGACCCTTTATTTGACATCAAGAAAAAAAATTGTCTTCAATATATTATGACAAAAAAAAATCACTTATACTAAATTTGGTTCAGGGCACTTCACGTTTAGGGCCATAAAGGACACAGGAAATCAAACTGGCATTGATGGAGACTTGCTTTAAATGGGTTAAAAGAAATTTGACACGAAATTTGAAATGAATAAATTTTGTCTGTAATTCGTCGTAAACCAAATAAATTTTTCCATTTAGATTCAAGCTATTACTAAAAACCTTTGATCCACAAAAGCCAAGAGTTTGTTCAGTGGTCAAAGTGCCAAAAACACTTTCACGTCAAACAAATTTTCTAAATATTTTTGTAAATAAATAAAATCATCAAAAATCTATAAAAAGCAATTTAATGGAAACGTTTATAAATATGTGAACATATACATACATACTTTATTAACACGTTTAGAAAGTCACAACATAACATATTCTAGGCACTAAATATAGAATACATACACATACACATACGACAACTGCTACACTAACACTATTATTAATGAACGGAAATTAAACAATTTTCGCCACCGTTCGTTGTTATAAAAATGGAAGCTTGTAACGTCGAGCAAATTTTTATACTGAGTTAACAGTAAAAAAAAAAATAAAAATAATTCTTGTTACTAAGCAAAATCAAGCCAACGTGGAAAAGTATTGTATGTATATCAACAAGTCCATGGCCTCACATGTTTAAAATAGATCTTTTCTTGATTTTTTCATATCTCTTTTCTTGTTTTTTTTTTTGTGTACTTTTTAGCTGTCAACACAAAACGTTTAGAGCGGGCCAGTATCACCATTCAAATGCTTTACTTTCCATTTTTTTTCTTTTTTCCCACCTCCCCCTTCTCCCTTTTTGTTTTTTGTTTGAAATAACTATTAGTCACGTCATGTGGAGATGAAAATGACAAGATTTTTAAAAACAAAGTCATCGCTTTCGCTGTTTTCGAAAATAAAGTCGATGGTTAGTGCAAGCAAAAGAAACAAGCGAAAGGAAAGCAAAGCATGTATTTATGGTCTTATCTATATCAAAATTCAGGCGGCGTAAATTATTAAAAGAAGCTTATGCAGTTTTTTATTTTATCAGAGAGATCGCAGCCACATCTGCTCCAGAAGAAAAATCCGCCAAAAAAACATTCTGCGAAAAGTATTTTAAGGGCGTACGGCCGTGAAATAAATCCATGGGAAAATAATTAAAAGGTTGCTAGCAAAGCGTGGGTGTTTCAAAACCCGGGAATGCGCCTTCCGCAATTAGGTGTCATTGATCGAAGGCCCTGAGGACATAAAGCTGTGAAATCTTTAGGAGAATGATTAAAATGTGGCGATCAATACATGGGGATCTGTCTGTCATTTGATTGTTTCAAAAGTTTGGAGCCATTGCTCGAAATTTTCCTCGTCATTCAAAGACATGCAATCACATGCGCGTTCGTCATATTTTTCTAAAGAAGCAAATTTCAATCCCTAACCCAGTTCAATGCTAATAAGCATGCTGCTATAGATGTCGGAAACCTGTTTAACAGGAAAGCAATCGATTAAATATTTATTGTATCCATGCATTGTTCACAATTTTTAATATATTTCTCTTATGGAACAACACTTCCATCAATAAAATATATCGAGAAAATTAATCGTTATCAGGGTCTGGGAATATCTGCCGTATTCTTCTTTACGGAATTAACCGAAATAATCCAAGTAACTTAAATGTTGAAAAATCTCTTCTCGTCCTTAAGTAAGGCGGATATATTTTCTACGTAGCTTTAAGAAGGACTAAATGCCTTATCTCCGTTTTAAACAATCACTACATTTTTCACGCTTGCGAAAACTTTAAGAAAGAAAAACAAACTCCCCTTATAAATATATTTGAGACTGAAGAAGATTGATTTGAATCATTTATGTCTCAAGCAAATTTTCACTGAAGCTTTTGATTTGATTGGCAGACCTTAATAACACATGAGAACAAAGTGAAAAAGAACTTTCAAATTAAAGTATAAAAGCCTATTTTTCTGCCGCCGTCGGTTGTATTCGATGATGACATGCAATTAATCAAAAAATCAGAAGAAGACCTATGGCAAAAAAAAAAAAATACAGACGGAAATTTTGATTGTATTTGCTTTAAAAAAGAGAAAAAGTAAGCTGGGTAAAATTGTCAGCTTTATGTAGGAAGAAGAAAGGTCATACGGTCAATCGGAACAGTTACGTTTGTGCAATGATGAGACGAGCAAATATATAGAGAAATTTTGGTTTTCTTTTTCTCTAAAGGAATACTTTTAATGGGAATCTTTAGATGTGTGTGTGTGTGTGTGAATTGACGTAGTCCAAATTCACCAAGCTTAACTTTCTTTTCGACGATCTTCTTATTCTTCAAATATATATATATATTCCTCAAAAATCATTAAAAATTGCACTTTGTTGCCGTACAAAAATAGCTTAACTATCATTAGACACCTTATACGGGATGATACCCAAGAAATAGACTTATGTCAGCTAAATTTGCTGCTGTTAACTCTTACGTCAAATTACCTGTACTATCGTTCAGTTGGCATATGGCAAAGATTTGACTTTTTTGTCATACTTACTTACTTACTTACATTTCGTAGTAAGAATTACATGAGAGAAGGTTGAAAAATATGATCCATCCAGCCCAAGTTTCCCATCTCAATTTTGTATAATGAAATAATATCATGACAATAATTTTACATTAAGAAATTTTTTCATGCAAAAAATTTTTTTTAAATAAGGCGTCATACATATGTGGAAAGATCGCAAAAATACCTCCATCCAATCTATTTTCATTAAAGTTCATTCTTTTAGTATACTAAATTTCGTGAAAATATCGTAAAAATTGCGTCATCCAAGTTGACCACAATAACAGGCAGATGTTAGACGAGCAGGTAAAATTGACTAATACAACAAAATCTAAGAAAGATCGTACAAAAACAAATAAAAACACTTTAGTGGGCCAAGGCCCAACATTAAATACCCTATACTAACGTACAATTATTCATGTAAGGACTTTTCAAAATAAAACGTTATACGGAAAATAGTAGGAGAAGTAATCCGATCCGAACCATTGTCGAGAACGTTCGTCCTTGAGCCAAACCTCGTTAGTGTACCGAATTGCATCAAAATGACTTAAAAACTGCGAGCTGTAGGTTGACCATAAGAATAAATTGAAAAATAGTAAACAGACGGACGGACAGACAAGCCTAGATCTATTCAGAAAGCGGTTCTGAATTGAATTACATAATAAAAGGTGTGTCGTCCTCAAGTTCTTGTGGGTGTTGCATGCATCTGCCTAAGCTACTCTTGCACAGCAAGTTGGTTGGTTGAGTATAAGCATCTACTATATATGTATATATAGAGGAGTCGTAATGGCAAAAGTGATATGTGTGGCTGCCTAAAACGGAAATGGTGCCATGACAAAAACAATGTTGCTATACCTAATGTATTCAGCTGCTTAATTATCTTCAGTTTGTATCAATGCATCCTAACTAATTCATCTAACATTTAAAATATATAAGTTCATAATAAATTTAATGTTAATTATCTGCATTGAAATGAATTTAATTGAACGACGTTTATCCTGGTGGGTAAAACATATCATTCTATCAGGACATAAGAGCGTTTTTCTCCCCACACTAATTAGATGATAAGTAAAATCAAAAGCAAACGTTTAGCTGCATGATTTTCAAAAGGAAAATGCGAAACCAAAAAGTACTTATGACAGTTATCAACGGTATTAATTACGCATACATAATACCATTTCATTACCATTGCAAAATGTCGAAAGGGAAAACGAATGCCGCTTCTTAGATCGGTTAATACGCCTACTCACCTGCCGTAGTCGTTTATTTTATTAAACGTTTGCAAAGCAACAATGCCCGCATATGAATTCTCTCAAAGGTGTACACAATGTTTTTCTGTCCGTCACTTTCCTTGTCTTTTGAAGGTTGAAGTTTTAATTTCGATCTCTAAGCATTGAGTTGCACAAAGAAACACATTTGACATAAATTTCTTACCTTTCACTCGTATAAGCTGAAAGCGCACGTACACTGGTTCGACTTTTTCGGACGCATTTCATGCATAGCATAACCATACAATACTTCGGCGAGTAAAAGAGAAATGCAGTAAAGCAATCAAGACACTTGCAAACGCCAGAGATTAAATTTTCAATCTTCAGAATGAATACGAGAGAGAGAGAGAGAGAGGTTACGCGAATGTTTAATACTCATCCAACCTTTTATGAGAAGTACAACACAACCTTTTTTTTTATTCATTAGTTACACACACTTACGGAGCACTTACAGAATACTGCTCGAGTTAGTTACATCGAATACAATCCCAGTAATCGGTCTTTAACGCTACATGGCCATGTGTTTTCGAGAAAAACGCATATAGTCTCTTGTATGAGGGATATTACCCTAACATTACAAATTGCATATAAAAAAAGAAAGAAATAAAGAAAAACTGAAGCTAAGAAAAAACAAAAACGATTGAAAAGTGTTTAAGTTAAAAAACGTTAAGTCTGTCTGAGTTATTGTTTCCTTTTGCTTCTAACAATAATTATAATAATTTTAATGCAAATAGTGTTTGAGATGAATATTTGCTTTATGTTTAACTATAAATGCATATTATTATTATTATTAGGTAAGATATTATCAGGAAATTGGATTAATTTCCTAATATCGTCATGTTTCCTTCGTGTCGTATCGAAAATCTTCATTAGAGATCCAACAATGTGTACGTACTTCAAGTCGGTTTCAACAAATGGAAGTTATCTGGGCTTCGTGACCGCTATCCATTATCGGTGGTTATGGAAATTCACTGATGCTGTTGTTCTGCTTATTGAACTGTGCAGTGGTGCATGGCCCCCTTAGGCATTGTCCAACTCATCTTTAATTTATGCAGCTTTACTGCTTTCCAAAAACATATACTCAATGTTTTTCATTTTCACAAAAAATCAAAGGATGAAACGATTGTGGAAAAAAAAACTTCTAATTTATCCAAAATTTTAGTTAGTTTAAGTTAGTTTAACCTTTAGTAAAACATGCTTAAACATGTTTCCCAATTTTGTCTTCATCTTGACGTGGGAGACTTCTCAAACAAGTTTTGAGCGCCTACACCTGTACCATCAGTATTCATATCTATCCGCTTATACTTAAACCTACATATACACCTACCTACCTGTACAGCGTGTACCTACATTAATTGTATCCATATCATAACTGTGTTTATACCGCCTATGCCTATGTGCAAAAGATATGTCCCTAAAACTATATTTACATTCAAGCCTGGGCTTTAAGTTATAATGTGACAACAACCGTTTACTATTCAAATGCAAGCAAAACACGATCTATAATAAATAGTGTATATATGTATGTATTTATATAATAAATATGCACGGATATGATATTTTCCTCACATTAAAGTTATCCAAAAAAAAAACAAGAAAAAACTGAAATAAATCCAATCTACTTATATATAATATTGAAAAAAAAAAAAAAAAAATCTGTAGTGCTTGCTCTTCTTACACGACAATTGCTTCTCTACAATCTATTATATCCCTCTTATAGATACGAAACTTTTGCTCGCCATTGTTATGTTATAAAATCCGTACGGGTGTGTTTAATGGCGTTCTCTCTATAACTTGCGTTGATGAACTTATCATTCTCCCGAAAGATTAACGATTTCGAAAGTGTTGACAAAAGCACAATCTGCTTGCATATCAAATCAAAGCAATGAATGAATCCACGCAATAAACGCGATGATGAGCTTTCATAATTTCATGATAACCACTGCATCATTATGTACGTGTGCGTGTGTAAACTTTAAAGTATCATTCAAGTATCGCACAAATATTAACAAAAAAAACAAAAAAAAAGAAGAAATGATAGGATTAAAAGGCACACACACATAACTTGTCTCTTTGCCTACAAGGGATTTTAGTGCAATAACAATTCAAAGCATAATTCATTCAAGTTTTTCCGCTTTTTTTTTTTCTTTTCCTTTTACTGAATTTTCTTCTAATAAATGCTTTCCATACCATGTTGGTAACAAAGCTTGCGTATGTATAACATTTAATGTATATCTCTTCTCGTCGCCAACCTAACTATTAGAATAGAATAGAATAGAATAGAATGCTGTACCAGACAAATACTTTAATAATATTCAAGTGTTTCTTTTTTTTTTTTTTATTATTATTATTATTATTATTTATTTCAATTATTCAGGGTTACCATTGTACTTGCTTGAGTTATACAATAAATTATAAATTATGCACGTAAAGATATATGTGTTCATGACATAAATTATGAACACTCTATACGTGGATGCTATCTATTATCTTTAAAAACCTAATGTACTTATAAATAATTTTTGTTACTATAAACGTATATATGTATGGTGTGGGTGTTTGTATAACTTTAAAGGCTGTAAAAGGAAAATTGTTCTGTTGATGTGCTTCCGACTAAACTCATTCAATATAAACTATTATTATTATTGATTGATATCAGAAAGCTGAGCAACTGACAAATACTACGTAAGATTTTGCTTGCTTGACATGTACAGCCTAGAGCTTAAAACGATGCATTAGAAATTTGCTTGCAATCGTTTTGTCATGTCAGTGTCATAGTTATTATAAAATACTTATATTTGCACACTGCGTACATAACGAAACCCTGATCTATTGGCCCTCTTTTGTGGTCTTTTTTTTTTTACAATTTTTTCTCATGCAAGAAAACCTTATCCGCTGCTATATTTCAAGGTCTCATTATTGTCATTATTATACAATAATTTCATACATTATCACGTTAGAATATTTCTATTGCAAAATTTTTATCATAACGTTTGTAACATTTAGAAAAATATTTCGCAAATCGAAAAAAGTCGAAACTTTTCACTTCGCTCCACTTCACTTTTCAGGCCTTTTTTACTCTCCTCAATTATTATATCACATGATAAGGGCCAATAAAAGCAGAAATTTTATATCTTACGGAAAATATGATTAATAAGAGACACAGAAGTGCTAAAGAGCGAAAGAACTCGTCACATGCAGGCGATTGCTTTTTGTATGTGAGTTTTGGTTGATTTGATCGAATTTACTGTATTTCTAGAAAGTGGTCATCTTGCGTTATGTGAACCGCGTTGTCTTAAAAGTCTTAAAAATTTTAAAATGTGCAACAACAAATTATTATAAATGAGCTTCATAAATATAACGTAATATATGCGTACACTTCAACCAATATTGGTAGCTTATCACTTTTGAATTTCCTCGAAGCTAATGCCTCAAGTAACAGAGAGAAAACCAATAATGTGAGTTACTAATCTCGAAAGTATTCAGGGTTAAGTAATTGTTATTTCAATTCCTTTGACGTTCTATTTGCGCTGTCTGTCCTTACCGTATACATTTAAACTTAATTTCAAATTTCATTGTTGCATTAATAACATCTACAAGTAAAAACAAGACACATAGAGTACATATGTTCATTTTCTTTCTCTTTTCGGATCTCTCAAGTCAAATATTTACGTAAAAGACTTAAATTGTTTTTCACAATTTTTCTTTATTTCCTTAAATAGCGATTCCTTCAATAAAAGCGTGTTTCACTGATCAAATTCTTTGCATTAACCATTCGATTTGTCGAGACGAGTTTGTAGTTAAAATTGTTCAAAACGATCACTATTTTCACTTACGTTTCAAATGCCTTTCGAATAGTTGGACGTCTGAGGAATCTCAATACTCAACAGACTGACTCTAAACTTCTACTATATCGTCACAACGTACATTCTCCTGTGAAATCCATATACTAGTTCACTTTAACAGATTTTGTGGGCGGTCTATTGCACAGATTTGATCGAAATATAAAAAAAATTGTTTTTATATATAATTAAAAAAAAAAGTGCAATAACATTAGCTACAGTTGAAATTTGAAATCAATCAACTGAGAATTAAACCACGTTCAAGTCCAACAAAACTTCCCTAAAAAAAAAATTTTTTTTTATTTGTGAGTTCTGCTACACCTCCTTGTTAGTTTGAAATAGTTGGTGAAAAATGTCTGTGACAACATCTGTAAAATAAACTTGTGTAGTAAAAATTTTGTTCTTAAATGAACACAAACGCAAACGCAAACACAAATATATTCATTACCAGACGCGGAAAGCTGAAAACGGAATTTGGTAAAGTGACTACGCACTTAATGTATGAAAGTGATAAAAAAATATTTTATTTATTTAACATATTTTTCTCACCTGTCTGACAAACCAGCCGCAGCGATGCAAGCAAGTGATCATTGGTTCTGAGGTATGGTTGATTATGGATAGTTAGAATGTAAGTTGCCTTTTTTGGACACCAAACGGTTTAAACCAGTTAATAGTTGTTGGTAGGATTTGATATTGACGTTTTCGCTCAACGTTAACAGCAAAAGCGAAACCATACCCTTTTGGTTCCACCAATAACACAGAATATCTCCTTCCTGGTACTACCCATGTATTTTCGCGTCTAGGATTCCCAATATAGATCCACTTTTCAAGTCAGCTAGATTTGCAAAAAAGACTTCCTTTCGTATCGTTCGGACAAAGAACTATACTGTCGGCGAATGCTCTTTGTTACGCATTAGATTTGACAATTTCGTTATTAGAAAGAGCCCTGAATGAAACATACCTTCAGACGTATATATATAGATACCTAAATGTAATATTAAAGCTATCTATGGATAAATTTCAATTTCATATCTACATGCCTGGTATAAAAGATAAAAATCGCCAAATGAACCTTAAGGGTGTAGCTTTCCAGCAGGGTTTCATTTGCAGGAGCACTTGGGAAAGAGATGGAAAATTCAAGAAATAAACTTTCATAGATCATAGACTTCTTTCTACAAAGCTCAGGGCAATAATTATAAAATTGATTCTCTGAACTTTCTCAAATTTCATATGTAAGCTTGTGACAATGTGAAGCGACTATGAGTTTGTTGATTGCTTAGCTTGCAATCACTAGTTTTCCGCAAAAAGAAACTTTACTTAGAATTGACATCGTTTTCAGGAAATCCTATCCGCTTCGCTTGATAACATTACATATATTATGATTCAATTTACGAATGGCTAAAAAATTGCGAATTGCACCTAAGAAAGTGGTGCGCTCTCTTAAAAAGCTTTCTTAAATAACACCATGAAAATATTCAAAAAAAAAACAAAAATTGTCCCAATAAATTTATTCACCTTCCGCACATACCCTGACCTGAGAATATACGCCACATTGATCAAAAAATCAAAAGGTGGCCGAAAAAATCAAAGTGCCAAGCAGTTCTCCATCCTACGTTAAGAGTAGATATCGCTAGAAAATTTATTATACCTTTTTATACACGCTTTTATTATAGCCATCTAAAAGTTGCGAGCAAAAAAAAAATTCGAATCGCCCAAGAAAAGTATTGTTTATGCTATCTGCAACTAACTAAAGACCGAAAAGTTCCAAGAGTTCTATACGAAGTCTTAATTTTCTAAAGCTCTTGTAAGTCTTTGAATAACGATAGCATCGAATGCCTGCCCATAAGATATTCTATAAAAAGGTTTTTGTCATTTCTATTTTTAATTTCATGCCTTAACAAACCCAACTAACTTAAATAGCAATTATCTCGTATGCTCCCTAAAGGGTTTATTGCTTTTTTTGAAATTTTTTGATATATTAATATTATTTGCAGCTGTGTAAGAAATGTACACATTGTGCCTAAAATGGGAATTTAAGTAAATAAAAAGATGTCCTTTAAATTTCATTCAAGGTTTCCTTTACCTTAATTTGCAATTTTAAATGAAAAGCGAAAAGAAATGCATAAATGTTTAAGTTCCTTCCTTTCCATCTTTTCCATAAGAGAAACACTTGTCGTCCTTCAAGCACAATTTACCTTGTCTGCCACATATATCTTGAGGATATTGGTCTTTAACTTTGACTTAGTTTTTGCAAATTTCGCACCTTTTGCTACTACAGCATCAACGAAAACTGATGAATGCATCAAGTTCGGCACATTATTCATTAAATTAGATTTAAATCGGAAAGACGTTTAAAAGAAGAGACAAAAGAAACATAGAAATGTGAAAAGGTTTCCCAAACACGTTCTAGATAAACGAGCTGATATTTCGAAGAAGAAGAAAAACTTCTTTTGATTTTAGTATGTGTAGGGTGATCAAGATTCTACTGAAAGCAATGGAAGGAATTTTAATTGCTTGCTTTCTTCTATTTTTTTTTTTTCTTCTTTTGTAATAAACACCCTTTGTCAAGGTATTTTTGTATGTTATTGTCTAAAGCTGTATGACACCGTTTTTTTTTTTTTACTTTCATTATTTTATTTTATTTATTCTCCTTATACAGGTTTCGTAAAGTTAGTGAGGTGTTTGTAACACATCGTGTATCGTGTAGACGGCACAATGTCTTTATTTGGTTTAATCAAAACGCGGCAGGCGGCTGGGCATCGGTGTAACCGGATTTTAAATTATTCGTGGGTTAATTATATAATTTTGATTATTACTCTTATTTACTATTATATTATTGTCAATTAATCAATTAATTTTTTAAACTTGATCTAAAATGTCATTTAAAGCTGAAGACTTGCCTTTAGTAACTTCGGTGCCATTTATTCTCCTAGAATATGTTATACTTACATAGTAGCGTACTGTGCTGTTTGGATGCTTACACTGGTGTAACGGTACTTGTACTGCTCTAAACGTCTCTTAATAACGCATATTTTACTTAATTTGAATAAAAAGTTTTTGAAAAGCAAAACATATATCACAAGCAAGATTCTTAAGATTCGGTGAAAGCTGAATGATTTTCTTTTTTCTTTTTTTTTTTTATATATATATATGTTTAATGTGACCCCCTTGACTTATGCGTACTTTTATGTTTTTTTCTTGGCTCAAGTAAGCAAAAGTAAACAAAAACAAAAAATGTAGCTCTTTTTCCGACCTATTAAGTGATGCTATTCTTGTAATTCCTCAAGCTCAAGGTTTATTAAATCAAAAAAATTAAGATAAAAGTAAAAATAACTGCTTTTAAGTGAAATATAATTTAAAAAAAAAAAAAAACGACTTTCTTTTATTCCTATATTTTTATTTATTTATTGGTTTATCGCTATATGTACGAATTTCAGATAAAATATAAAAATCATCTGAACTTAATATTGAAATGAAATCTCAAATTATCACTTGGATTACGAAGTTATGGCTCCGTCTACGAGAAAATGCATAAAAAATATTTCCCTTGACATAATATGCAAAAAAAAAACATTCTCCATATACAAAGTGCGTTCCAAGTGCGTAGACAATACATTCTGAAGCTAACAAATTTTGGTAATAACATCTATTGAAAAAGATATACACTCGTCGCTGACGTTCCGTCAAATCGGCGTGGCGGTAGGTCGCGATTCTGCATGGCAAGGTAGTAATTGCTTAGCAAATCTTCTATACTGCAACGTAAGCCTGTCTTCCGCCATTTTACGTTATTTATTCAACTCCTTTTGAAATAAATTTCGATTTCGACTAAATTATGATTTCTAATATAGCCCAGGCTTTATTTACATTCTTAGGAGATCTTTTTATAGATTATTTTACAAAAAAATCCTCCTTGCATTCTGCAAAAAGTGCCGCTTATATACTCTCTTACAAGCAAGCTGCCATTACTTAAACTCATCGCGATATCTGTGGGTTAATCCCTTTTTCCGCTATACTTCTGCCAGTTGCTGTTAATCGTTTCGCGAGTCGCCAATTTTTGCTTCTTGGAAAGTCGATTAGTTTTCCTGCAAACTTAAATCGCAAAGTGTAAAATTTTCGCAACAATTCTATATATATATAAAAAGACCAGTGCAAACAAGATCTGTCTAAAATTTTCTTCAAGTTCTTACAATCTTTCCTCTTGCAGGTAGGCTTTTGCCGGCGGATATTTCTCACTTTTTTAATCGCCATGATGTTGAAATTTTCTCAAAACTTGCCAAATATTATTGTCGTCAGTCAAAGCCTACTTGGCTTGACATTTCGTATACTGAACCAATCTATTCATTTTTTTAAATGGTTGTTGCGCAGCAAAGCTTTAGCGGAAAATATGCAAAGCTTTCCGTCGCAATTTGAGCGGACTCTGATAAACGTGATGCCTCGTACTGCTTGCTAAGTTATTGCAAGACAGAAATGACTCTGTGACTCTATTAAATTTTTTTTTTAGCTTCTTTCTCAAATTTTTATGCATGCTACACACTAATGCCAAAATTTCTTCTCCCAATTTTTTTGAAAAACTTTTCTAAATAATTTTAATTTTCTCTTCTATTTTCAGGTAAGCAATATTTACGTGTTTATTGTAAGTATAAACGAGTTCTTAAAGTATATACGAGAAAAAAAAAAAAACATTAAAATCAGAAACAACTTTGAAAACACTTCACTCATAACTTTTACTACACTAAACACTAAAAAAACGTCACAGATTTTTTGCAGGAAAATTTTAAAGAGTTAGAATGGAACAGAATTAAAAGAGAGAAAGAATATGAATAACAATTTTAATTAAATTTAAGTTCCTGAAAGAAGAAAAACAACTAAGCACAGTCAGTTATGACCGATCAAGGTACAAGTGACAATGCGTTATCCATCAACGTGCAGGAATTGATAAAATTTACTTAATTTAGGCAACCCCACCCCTCCTCGAGTACAGGAGAATAAATTTATTCCCACTAAGCGTCTCAAGTATTTAATGTTACCGCTAATTTAATTAAGTACAACTCACAAACAACTTCATGAAAGACCGTTGTAAAGACGCCCGAATACCAAAGGGATAAAAAAGGGAAATTTTTCACGCCCCCATCATCTACGATACCTATATTTATTTTACAAAGTTTTTGATCTCCCTTTAGACAGTATATGGCAGAAGGACTTTCAAGGACTTTCAAGGAGATTCGTTCGTTACCTTATCCAGTAAATATTTACAATTGCGCGAATAATACCGATGCAACCTAGTAAATGCCATGATTTCGCCATAATTACTGCTTCTTAGATCTATAAACTCTGACTGATAGTGGATTTACTTAATGTGACTTCTACGAGAGTGAATCTATTGGAAAAGAAATTTCTCGCAATACGTTCTCTGGACAGCCAATAGCCAAGGCACGTTGGCGAATTGTAGGCAGCGATAATCTTTAATCTTTCTCGATCTCGATGAAAGCATTCGGTACGTCAATGACCTACGTTAAAAGAGCGGCTTCTGCCTATATAGTCGAATTTTATTTTCAAAAATCATAGGACGGATGTTAAGCTACACCTTCCGCTTTCTAGGTCGTTTTCTGTATCTACCAAGTTTGATTACATTCATTTTATCAAATCATCTGGAACACCTAAAAAGAAGCTTTCGGCAACCGGTACACATGTTTGTTCAGCATTACCTCCTAAACCGATTTAATCAAGTCCGTGTGTAATGTCAAAAAATAACGCTATAGGCTTCAAGATCGCCAGACGCGTTTCAAGTTCTTGTACGCGATAAAAAAGGCCCAAAAGGGCCGAAGGCGCTCCCACTCAATATAACCTGAGAGAACCTCAGTTTTCAAAAGCAAATAAAATTGGTTTCTTTCCAGCTGCTTATAAACTGTAGCAACTACAACAATAATAGTCGGCGCATGCATAACCCTACATCATCTACACAGGAATTAAAAAAGATTGGCCCCGCCTACTTGGCGTTATAGAATATCAGGCTTAATTTTTTTTTTTTTTTGCTTTTTTTAAGAAAAGGTGATGAGTAGAAAAGAATTCGCCACTGCCGACTAGAAATCTCGTACTTGTTGTCTTTAAAATTATGCCGTTGTCGGCTTTTCCTACATTGATGATGTCTGCCAGTCTTTCAAGCGGTCTTTTGCGAAAACTGCCAAATGAAAATAACGTCTAAACCTTCGTCGTTTAATACCGAATGCAAAAGTTATTGAGAATGAAAGAAGTTTGTTCTTCTTCTTCGCTCTGGCCGAAAAATTGTATTTATTTTCCTAAGTAAATACGTTAAACAAAAATGAATACTTTTTGTCAATCTGTATTGAAAAGTTCTTTTAAATGCTCATAAACACAAGCACAAACTTTGTCATGTCTTTGCACTATGTCGTCTGAGAAAAGCGTAAGAGGACAAAAAATACTAAATATAAAGCGAAAACTTTTCTTTCACTTTTTCCTTTTTAAATAATGAAAACTTTGCAAACTTGAGAAAGTAAGAATAAAAAACAAACAAAGAAAAAGCTGGAGAATCAACAAAGAAATTTTATATAGTTAACGCTTGAAAAAATAAAAGGATTAAAACACTGACATAAACGAATTTTTGCATTCGCCAATAATGAATAAAAATTTGCTAATGAATTACACGAAATACTACGCGTATTAAGACATTTATAAACAGTTGATGACGCGTTGAGTAAAGTTACATAAGAATATGCAATTCCATGTGAACTCTAGCTTTTACGAACTGTCCACTCCACTTGAATTTGATTGGTTAACTAGTTACTTATGTTCCTTTAATACAAATGCAAGAGAAACCTAAATTTTTTATACTCATCGCCTGGGAAAAAAAAGACCGATCAAGAGCTCTATAAATTGTATACATTCTCGGATCAAGCTTCGACTCCACGCAATTGCCGACGTTCTATCTCTCTAAAAACATATTTGCTACATTAGCTGTAATCAACATATACGAAATTCTCTCTTCTCAAAAGTTTGTCAGATTAAGTTAAACCGAGTCAAGGCAATAAACACAATTGCTAATCATTTCCATCTATCGGCTTCGTGTTGCTGGCATAATGTGATAGATCCCACAGATCTACCCTATTACCGTATTTAACTGCTCTCTTTAGGAGATAATCGTCAAATCTATGTTAAGTTTTATTGTGTTAAGAAAGAGATGTACACAATATGTGCTACGAGGATAGCAGCTGGTCGAGTTCGACTGAGCTCCTTTGAGGTTAGCTGAGTGCCATGTAACTCTCGATTGCCAACGCTAAGCTTTTTCGAAGTATTAAGAATTTAGTTTCGGGAACAGATTTGTTTGCTATTGCCGAGATCCTTTAACGCTTCAATATTTTTTTCAGTGCATAGCGCATTAAGTACCCAGAAAGTTCCCTAAAACCTCTTTTTCTAATCGGCTGAAGATTAATACGGACCTGTTAAGAATTTAGATATGTGTTAATTTCATCGTTGGTGAGGCAAGATGTTCCGATCGTTGTACGAGCAGCAACATTTTTTGTAAGTAGACATTTCAGCATTAGAACAATGAACGATTTACATACATGGTTCCTATCTACCTTAAAGGATCACATTGTGCCCTTTTTTTGCAATGTTGCCACAGTCGTAAAATTTTACATAGGAAGTCGAAATTTGACCTAAATGTTTGTTCATAGATTAGGAAGAAACCGAGCGTTAAAAACTTGATGTAATGTAAGTGTATTCATACAATACATCAGATAATATTGTTACAGTTTCATCTATAACATTCAATCCCATGAAAAAAATTGTTACTCAGACATTCGTCATCTTCATAATCGATTCACTATAATTTCTTTCAGTTGACCAAACAACTACAATTAAGTTTTTATATAACTACTTTTTCCTCTTTCGCTACTAACTGGTTATTTTTATATCCATCACTGAATTCATTTTGTCAAAACGTTTGCAACGCCCAGAAGGAAGCTTCAGAATGTATGTTCTTGAGCTGCATCAAATTCTAAATCGACTGTCCGTCTGTCTGTCCGTCCGTCTGTGTAATATATGTTGTAAAAATGGAACTATCAATTGCAAATTCGGTAGAAACATTGAAAGTTGCTGCACATAAGTTAGTATTGAAAATGGGCCACATCAGTCGAAGGACAAATCTACAGTACTGCATAAAGTATTTCTCTCTGTTTTTAGAAAAAAAAAAAAAAAAATACAAAATTAATATTCGGTCGTGATATATTTTGTCCTAAGGCTATGCTTTTACTTGCTTAAGGAGGAATTGTGCGGTCTTGTCAAAAAGAGAGATATAATCCACATTCCATGCAGACAGTAAAAATTGATAAGTCCATTTGAACACAGATGAATGATGGAAATATCAATTTACGTAATTGCTTTGCTTGCAAATAATTTAAATTTTTGGCTGACTAAAGGAGTAATAAATATTTTTTCCTTTTCTGCCTTTATTTATTTAATTTCACGTGTAATTTAAAGAGATTTCGTTTTAGTATAATTTACTTATTTATTTATTTATATTTATTTATTTCAATTGAACTTAACAGAAAGTCAACTAATTCAATTCATATCTTAGAAGTAAATCTGATTTTCTTATCTAATTATTACTAAAAAGTAATATAAAGTATATAAAGAAATGTACGAAAAAAGAAAAGAAAGAAAGCAAATGCACAGCTAGTACAGAAGCACATCCACACGCGGCACAGAACCAAGTTGCAAATGATGCCCCAAACCATTGAAAACATGCAAAAGCTTGCCAACCAGTAAACAACATCTGTTAATTTTCGAATCATAATGACATGTTAAGAATGCATCATCCGCCTGAGTAGCCAAAGGCGAGGAATCTCGACTAGCAAGTCAATGGCCTTAGATGCTAGTGCTTTTAAGAGTTTAGTCTTAGAATTTATTTCTCTGGCGAAATTAATAATAATAATAATAAGAATGCAAATAATTGATAGGTTTCTTCAAACAACTCTAAACGGGTTAAACAGACCATAATTGTATTTACATTGACTCAGCTTAATGAACATAAAGTGACTAGAGAAGCGATTATGGACGTTACAGCTGATCTCACCAAGTAATGTGGGCGAATCGTTGATACCATTAATTAACCTGATTAAGAAGGAAACACCAACAGTAAGTCTACGCTTCTGAAGTGACAGCAAGGATAGCAAAAACAACTTCGTTTCATTAGGAGGAAGAGAGACAAGCGGGTCCCAACACAAACTCCTAAGGGTAAACAGAAAGAATTGCTTTTGAAATGATTCAATTGAATCCACATAACACCTATACGAAGGAGACCACACAACAGAGGCATACCCAAGTATTGGTCTAACTAAGCACATGCATTGCTTTTTGGTAATGTAAGAAATCTTCAGTTCCTTGGACCTAGGCGGAACTAGAGCTCAATGTGCAAATTAAGACGTCGTTTTTGGATGAATACAATCCCCAAATTGATGAACGCATCAACGTTATTTAACTTGCGAGAATCAATGAAATACTCAGTATTGAATGATTTCCTTCTTCTTGCGTTTTTTTAGACTTAATTTCAGAAAATTTAATGAGCACCACATAACCAAATTATTTAAGTCAATTTGAAGCTGATACGATTGTGATTCCAAGTAGAAGGAAGAAAACACTTTAACATCAACGGGAGATCACTAATGTATAAATTAAATAAAAAGACTACTAAGTGACTGCCTTGAGGGACGCCAGACGACACGGAAAATTCATCCGGAATCAGGAAGTTAAACAAAACTCTGAATGATCTGTTATGCAGATAAGAGCCTATCCATTTCGCTAAGCACAAAGGGAAGGCAAAGGCCTGAAGTTTAAAGATCAATGAGTTATGGTTGACCAAGTCAAGCGGTTTACTAAAATCAGTATATACGACATCAGTACAAGAACTACTGGAGAGAGCCTTGAAAATATAGGAAGTAAACTCTAAAAGTTTCGTAACAGTTGATCTTCCTTTCACGAAGCCATGGCGGAATGGAAAAATTTGTGATTTGATATCAAAAGCTGGGTAACAAATTTTACTCAAACAATTTGCCTTACAGACTTTGGCTGCAGCAGATGGGCAATTCATATGCGATAACTTAGACCCATTTAACAGTACACAGTCTTCAAACGCTTCCTGGCATCTATTAAATTTATCCTTTGCTTCCATAAACTTTTTTTTCGCTTCCACAAACCCCATCGCTGGTAGAACGAACAGTTTTTAAAAATCAAAGTCCTTCTGTCACGACACCTGCACACTTTGGGTGACCGTAACGCTCACATAACCAACAAGTCATATTTAGGCATGGATTGTCTAAGCATTCAATAGCATGCTTGATGTTGATATAATTTAGTGTAATATTGAGTTTATTGCCGACCAATCGCAAGACAGAAAGCCTGGCGATAGAGTGTAATTTTCTATAGGCTTTTGCTATTCCTGTTTTAATGGTTTCGCCGTTGTAATGGTGATATCGCCATCTCCACCGGCAGTTTTATCACTGTCTTGCAATAAGACAGCCAAGATCAGCTGATATATTTGTTGAGAACGGCGAGGATTACCTATTAATAACCAACGAGGATGAGAACAAAATGAACTATTTAAGATTCGGTCGAATCTCGTCTGGAGTCAAAGGTCTGCACAATTGCTTACTTATTATTCAAATGCAGATAATGACGCGGCGACATATAACTGTTTACAGGATCCTTTATTTTTTACCAAATTTAGCGAAATTAAAGCTGCTGGTGGTAGAACAGCCAACATTAATGCTAATTTGCGGTAAAAATCAACATTTAGTTTGTACAAAACTATAATTATTAATTTACGCTGATTTTTTTAATTTAATTAGAATACTTTTGTGGAGTGAGAACAGAAAACACATTACCTCAAGCGGAGTTGCAATATATATATTTTTATATAATGGAACCAATAAGAGAAATTTTAATACATTTTTATGAAAAAAAGAAACTATCATAATTGAAATTTTTTTCTTCTTTAAAAAAGTTAAATTTAGTTCAATAATCGATGCATAATAAAATATAGTTAAGCAATGAAGAGGAAGGAAGGAATTTTCTTCTCATTAACATTTTTAATTACATGTTTAACTAAACTTTCTTGAACATACATCTAATCAATCTTTCATTTCCTTGTAAATAAGAATTTTAATAAGGAAAGATTTACATACATATAACTAAGTCAAAAAGACATTTTACAGAAAAATTGCTTCCTTTCTACACGATGCAGCTATTCCGGGAAAAAGGAAACGATTGAAAACCAAAAGTATGTCTTCTTATATCTTATAATTTAGCGAAATTCTTGTTGAGTTATTTCATGTAACAAGTTATTCGTCTGCCTTTATGATTAACGATATAATCACATAGGAATTCTCATTAAAATTATCTGCAAATGATGCGGAAAATCAACGACAAAATTACTTATCAAAAACGAAAAAATTTCTTACACGTATAAATTCACTTAAGCTAACGTTGAAGATCATGAAAGACTTTCTCTATATGGTGCAATAATCAAATTTGTGAAAAATAATGCTGCACTTTCATAAAATGTCCATTCCCTTAGATTGAGTTTTGGGCCTTGCATACGGTCGCATATGTTCAAATTAGTATGAAAACGCAATCATATGTAAGGAATATGCAATACACTTCATTATACGCTGTCAACATCGTGCGAGAAGTTGACATTACGGTGTGCGAATTCTAAACACTCAAAGTGAGTGTGTTCCCTACACGTATTGGCATAATTATGCTTAGAAAGGGTTGTAAGCATGGAGAGAAGAAGGGGAAAACTAGTATTTATTTACGCAAAAGATATTCTTCAGGCACTTCACCAGCAACTCTTCGAATACTTTAACAGTTTGTCAGATTTATCCCGCTTTGAAGAGATGGTTTGCTTTGATCCTTTACCCGATCGAATTGAAGTATATTCGATGTGAATAGAATTGACTCAATGGGAATCGCCGGTACTTCTTATCACCCCGGCAATATCTCTCTTTCACTGTGAGGAATTGCGTTTGCTTTTACGAAAATTTCAGCATTAATCTAGAAGCTAAAGATAGATTTATGGTCAAACGTTAAAATACCTCTTCTATGATAGGTTCTCTAGAGAATGCTTTAAAAATAATTGTCTTACTAACTGTAGAGACTTGCGTTACATAGAAACTCTGTTAGTTATGGTAGGTAATGTGATGTATGCATAAATGCTAAACGGTTGTTCAGTTTTATATTTTATTTGGTTTTCATGAATTTTCCACGCTTAAGTATTACACTTAAGTTGTAGATTGCAGGGTAGTACTAGAAACTCTTTACAGAATATTCCCACTTGATGCTTGAGAATATAAAAGAAAGTATAAAACCAGTAAATTAACGAAATCCTCAGTATCCTAATTTTATATAATTGTTTGTGATGTATTGCATTGGATGTATTAACGCAAAAACCACTTTTTTTGCAACCTATTCTTAATTACTAATTAATTAATTATTAATAAATAAATAATCATTAACAGGCAAAATAAACAATTATTATATATAATAAATAATTAATTAGATATCCAATACGGTAAGCAATAGACTTTTTCGAATTGTCGCTATATATGTAACACACACAATGGCGTGCATCAGAGTCGCCATAAAGAATATATTTTTCAAATGATTGGTCGAAAATTATAAAAATACTTTGGAAATTTTATATGTTAGATGTGCTGGGTATTACGAATCTGCTCGAGGTTTTTCTAACTTTTTGTTGAGCGATAGTATTCGAATTATTATGGACTGAATGTGGATCATTTTTTTTCCGCCATGCCTACTGATTTGCTAAGTGTGTTAGCTGCTTGGTCCCAGATTCAAAGATTGTTCTTTTTGTTTTGGCGAACAGATTGATATCGTAACCATTCAAGTCAACAAGTGAACAACGCGTACAGTCTTTGACTACCAAAAAATATATTGTTTTCTTCAATATTCGTGATAGATGGCAGAGCGCATTTGATATAATAACATCGGTTTTCGGTTGATACAAATTCTCATATCCTCTACCATTTGTGGTAAAAGGGTTTATTAAGTTTGTGCAAGTGTATGCAACACCCAGAAGGACTTGAGATAGAGTCATCTCTTATTATATTGATCGATTCAGATCCATTATTAGAAACGATTTAAGCTTGTCTGTCTTGTCTGACTATCTTGTTGTCTTGTATTTAATCTACAAGCCACAAATTTTTGAGATATATTTTTTGATGAAATTTTGCACACTAGGCTACACTTGAAGCATTTTTCCTCTCTCTTCGGATCTTTCCCATCGCACGTAAACGTCTAGAAATAGTGGACTCGTCAATTGCTAATCTGTTCGAAACTTTTCTGAAAGTTTGAGATGAGTTTTCATCCAATAAATCTTGCAGTTCATGGTTTTTCGAGCTTTCCTTGTCCCACAGAACGTCCTTCCTCATTGACATAAAAGTCCCCACTCTTAGCCCGTTGAAACAAAAGCCGACAATTTAGACATGACGTAGAAGCTGCACCATAAACTTCTGAAAGTGTTTGATGGGCATCGACAGCACATTTCTTCTATTTAGACAACAAAACTAATGAAGGTCGAAAATGTAACTTTGAGCGCTCCATAATGAGCGTGGACATACGGTGAATAGCTCAATAATATGAAATGGAAAACTGTTATTTTAGATAGAGAAAGATGGAAACGATGAAATTTAATCGTCACATATACTGGTATTTCCCATTTCTTTATAATTTTTACCTGTCGAAGTCGCGTATCAAAATGAGCGCAACCACCTAATAATGCTTCAAAAGAGGGGAAGCGAAAATTTTTCTCGCCCATAAATTAGATATGATACCATTCCATAAAAGGTTATCTACATGTACCATTTTATTTCTAAAAACCGAATTTTCGTTTTGGATTTATAGGAGTAGTGTGCGGCAATTTTGGGACGGCAAGTGCTGCACTTGATCCTTATCAACGCCAAGTGCCATTCAAGTGCTTCGAAATAAATTTTTGTTTTGACACAATTTGTTTCTTACCTGCCAGCAGTTACATTAAATTTTCCTATTTGTTAACAGTGACTTTAAAATTCTAATAAATAAATATAAAAGGAGCCAATCCCTCGTAATGAATTTTAAAGCAATCTAAGTCGCATTATAAATTGCTAAAATCATTATCCAACTGATGGTTTACTCTCGGTAGTGCCTAAATGCCTAATTTCCAACCACTCACTGTATTGAAATCAGTACTTCAAGGACGGTCTTGCTTTGCGGCAGT
>NW_023998523.1:163211-163966 GCF_014805625.2 Glossina fuscipes
TGGGAAATGTTGGTTTCTTATACAATCAGTTTGACCATCAAATTCAATTGATTCATAGAAAAAATTGCGATTTTTGCGACATTCCGGACCGCATTTCGTAGAACCGCATTTTACGCATTCAAACCAACAGCCAGGACAATCGTCATCCATGCAATCGCATACGTCTAAGCCATTATGACGTATGCGACCACATTCGTCATAAAGAGAACAAGCAATTTTCTTCTTTCGCTTGAGATTCCGATTTTGACGACTGAATTCTTCAGTTTCAGCGACAATAGACAATTCGAAATTATCGCTCGCATCACGTGCTTCACGTGCTGGTATTTTAGGAGGACTTTGCTGCAAAAACATTGATGAAGAAGTGCAAGGTTCTTGAAGTTCTATACCTGAGTCCATATGATTACACAATAAGTATACAGATCAGAAAAATGTAATATTTTTGACTTCTTAGCGAAGGAAAAATGTGAAAAAAGCTCTTATTACGCGAAAAAAAAAAAAAACACGGAATAAGACAGTTTATGCAATGACAACGTGATGTGCGTTTAACTGAGTTTCACGAGGTAGTGAAAGCTTAAAATATGATTTCACCAGAATAAGGCTAACCGCAAAAGAATTAATTAGAAAAGAGTACAAGGCGCGTACGTTGAACTTCGAAAGAAATGATTTTAAAACATGAATGCTTGTTGTTCGAACATGTGTTGGGCGACTCAAGTTTTTTATCCATATGACATGAGGTGAAATGAAGAATGGTAGGT